>NW_017534408.1:647115-672220 GCF_001853355.1 Bactrocera latifrons
AACTGCTTCCCGAAAGACCGCGTAATAAGAGAAACTCGTGCTCAATATAAATATATTATGAATTAGCGTTCTATTAAAACATCCAAAAAGTCCCAACTGACCTATTATTTAAAAAAAAAATTAATATATTAAAAGAGGAGTTATACATTTATGCAGAAGTGGTCTGAATATTATGGAAAAAAAGTAGATGATAAGCTGGGAAGAAGGAAAAATTATGTGATATTTAAAAGTGTTTACGAAGCTGAGGTATCGATTTTTGAGAAAAAACACTGCTCAATTCAATAGCAGCTGAATAAGTTATTTTAAAAAATGTTATATGTATATCTTAACATAATGCGGGGCAGATTCAGACGCAAATGCCCACACAATATTAAACAGATTTTATTGAATGCGGGCAAATGTCAACTTATGTATTGTTCAACCCCTTGAGACGTATTTGGCTAGGAAATGGACAAACATATATTCAAAGGTATGTTAAACACTCTCCGAAAGCTGCATGTTTATGGATTTTCTCTGCTCATAAGTTTGGGGTTTAGATGCTTCATAGCAAACCGGAACGCCATCGGAGTGATAAAATTAAGGCTCATTGAAGCCAGCAGGAATGCTTCACGACAGAAATTTCCATGATAAGCCACTGCAAGAAGACAGTGATCCGAAACATTGCAGCAGACACTGTTCTCAATGTACACATTGTTACTTTGGATTAAACGTCACTGTCCCTGCACTCCAATTCACTAAGTTATGTTTTGACTTTAAAGAAAGCCAAAACATTTAGAAGACATTTATTTCAGCTGCTATGAACTACCTGAAGGTCTCTTTCTGGGAAATACGCAGAAAAATTCAAGTTGCCATCAAAGGTGTAAGGCTATAATAGACAACGCGGAAGATTGGTGCAAATGTTGAATAAACGCAATCTATAATAATAAAAAATCAACAATGTATTCTCCATATTTACAGCATTTATTTCAATAAACGCAGCCTACGCTCTGCAACACGAAAACTTTTTTTTATGAACGTAGTATTGATGCGGCGTAATTAAAGACTCTAAGGACTAAATGTACTTCGACTTGTGTGCTTAGAGTGTGTCTCAAAGACCAGAGAGAGTTCATGGCGTTAATGAAAAAGTTGTCTTTAGGTTCTTTAGGACTTTTGTCGATTAAGCAGGTCATTAGGAAATCGAAGAAAGATACTTTCTTTATGTTACTACAGTAGTTAATTAAATTGCCACGAAATTTTTTTTTTTTTTTTTTTTTGTTTTTTTTCGGTGTCATATATATTATATAGAAATATGATCAAGTGTTACTTTGATCACAAAATCTTTCCCTCTACAATATAATGTGTTAGCTTACATCACGCCAAGTATTCTTTCGCACTAATTTACATATATCAAAGATCAATGATATTGAAATTTTTTTGAAAGATTTTTAAAGTTGGCATTTCAAAATTCGCCTAAAAAGTATCGCACTAAATACTTACAGCTTAAGTAGTGAATTTTTCATTACTTTCCAAATGCAACTGAACAACTCCGCCATGCGAGCTAGTTAGCGAAAGAGATCCGCAATCAGCATTTAATTAAGACTATCAACGATAGCAGCGAAATCAAAGCGACAACGGCAACCGCAAACGCAAACAACTGTGCATAAACACGCGCTAACAGACACACTCGCATGCACAGAAATGCACGTAGTTGAGTAAACAAGCAGCAGCAGCGGACAATGACAACAATGCAAAGTGTCTACAATGCAATGAAAAAAGTCACAAGTTCTAGCATTAACAAGCGACAACAACACGCCAAACACATCCTGCATCCTTGCTGTCCTTGCAGTGTGTCCTGCCACCAGCGCCAACCGCCGGCACCAAAAATATGCTGCTACAACTTCCGTGCAGCGTGTCCTACACCGGCGCTTACAGCCACTTGCATAGATTATTTTTGACCCGCAATGTGCCGTTATACACACATGCGAACTGGACACACGTACATTACAGCTGTTGCTTGTTGTTGTGGCATTGTCGTGCCACTGCTCTGCTTCACTGTTCCTTATGTATGTGGTATTTGCATAATTTAAGTGCTTGTAAATACCAACGCCGGGATAAAAGAAGACAACGGTAAAAATACACAATACTTAACGGGAAAGCATATGGTCAAAGCGGCTAACAAGGGAGCACATGCGAAGCTGCACACTCGGGCTCGGTGAATTGGCGGTGCTTGAGAACGGTGATGCTCACCCATTTGCCGCTATTATTGGCCACCATTAACAATTTACACTGCACAACACAAACATTAGGGGTGGGGGGGGGTGTTGGTGCAGCTTCAATGACATTGCATTTGTTTACCTAAACACACACCCACAAACATACACAAATGAATGTGTGTGTGGCTGTTGTTTAGTTTTTTGTTTGTATTCGCTTTTTTTCTGTTTCCGCTGTTCACTTGTCTGCCGTGTGCGGCGACCATCCGGTTATAATCAGTGGTAACCTGCACAAAGCCATATGGCGATAATTTTCCTGTTTCTCTAGAAAGTCACATAGCTCTTACATACATTTCCATATAGTATGTGAATATATAGATATACATGTAATCATTTTTCATTTTCGCTCTCCTTCCCTGACGCTTCTCGCATTTATGTAACTGGTTCCGCAAATAGTTTTAATTAAATTTACGGTATTTTCAAAGCACTACGCTGCTTTGTCTCCCGTTGGAGGCAACTTTTTTTTGCGCTCAGAAAAATTTGAATGCGACTTTTATGTAAATACTGTAAGCGCTGGTAAAATGTTATGCGAGTACGTACTATCACTTAATTTGATTACATATTAGTATTCGCTTCAATTTTCTATAAACTCGCGAATTTTATGTAAAATATGGACTTTATTTAAAAATTGCATGTAACATACTTAGTGTTTGTAAATATATCATTTTGAATATATTCTTCAAGTAATAAAGAGTAGTTTAAAGTGGTGAATAAAGTAGCCGAAATTTGTCTCTCGGAAGTTTGATTACACTTTAACCTAATATACAACATTAGCAATGTTGCTTGGCGCATGAGGGAAGTGTCAGTGATTTTCATTAAATAAATTCTTCATTTGCTGGGTTAAGATTAAGTTCTAACTCTCTGTCTCCAGGGGTTAAGCTTCGAAAAGTCGGCAGAGACTATATCTTAGTAAACAAGACGATAGTTATTTTTGACGGGTTAATGTTCAGTGAAAGAGTACTGTACGATCTCTTTGCTAAAACTCATCCCATTTGCTTGATATCGCGAAGACCATTCTCTAATTTACCTTTTGCTGATATAGAAATGTTATCTACGTAATCTTAAGAACGGCTCCCATTGTTGATTGGAAGCTCACGAAGTGCATCCACGACTAGTTGTGATATTATCAATACTCCACGCCCTTTTTGACCCCATATGAATCAATTTTCTCACAGCACTTTCAGCTATCTTAGCCTCGATTATCTACGTACATTTCTTTTCCTTACAACTTACACTTGAATGAGTCAAATTGTCAAAACCAGCTTAAATTAGCAAACCCGAAAACAAATCACCGATTACTTTGATTTCTTTTTTCTTTCTTAGTTTTCCAGTTGTTTGATTGCAAAGAAAATATAATGACCAATGAGCCACGCATAGACCTATTTCAGCGCGAATTTTAACAGACTCTGCGCTCTCCCTATCGATACCTCCTCCAATGTATCACACTGTGGAGACCTCTGATGTTCCGTTCCTGTTTTCTCTGCTACCCTGCCCTTAACATTTCTTTCCGATCTGTCAGCCAGAAGACCTCAGCTTGATATATACCGCTGGCATCCGACAACTTAATCATGCCTAACTCTGGACAGTATATTCCCGCACTAACTCCATCATCCATTCTCTAGAGTGAACCTCCATACCTTTACTATATTTACTGTGAACCTTCTTTCTTGGTTAAAAAGTGGGATAATGTAGTCGGTTTTTTCTAACCGCCATTACCCATCAAGTTGGTTGTATATGTAAATTCTCCTGCAGCCAGTAGTCTGCGAAGTTTTCAGCGAAGAGGCCTATTAGCGGCATGCTTAACATCAGTTCACGAACCGTCGTTGGAGTTGTTCTTAAAGCTCTCGTTATGCAAAGCGCTGTACCTTTGCATTGACTTTGATTTCCATACACCTGTTCACCATATCACTGTATAGCAGATCAGAATTGGTCTAGTAATAGCTGTGCAGAACCAATGCATAAGAGACGGATATAGCTCAAGTAGTGCCAAATGTTTGCCTACACGAATATTAAGCATTGCTAGCCTTTTTCCCGTTTTCTTCTACATTTTGTTTCCACAGCAGTTTGCTGTCCAAGACTATCCCAACGTACATGGTGTGATCCTTAAAAGAGCGAGTTGTGCTTTCTTGAGAGCATAAGCAGATCCGTTTCATGCAGGTTCAACCGTCCGTGGTAAAGTTGTTGAGTTATTTTTCTTAGCTTTGATTCAATAATCTCCATCACAAAACTTCACAAAATTACTTTGAAGTGCTATGAACAGTGGCGGACAGACAAAAAATGGTAGGGGTCATGACAGCGCACTTTTCCATGAGATCTCACATTAAAAAAGTTTGTATAGCGCCATAAATATGAGGCAGTTCGAACATTACTTTTAAAATAATAAATCTTCAGATGGCTTTCATGGCTTTTAATGTCACAATTTCAAAGAAATTCGCGCCGGGCAAAAATTTCATTACAAACTACGAGTGGCTGAACTCACTTCAGAATGATAGTGTGCGTTCACGAGTTATAGCCAACTCTTCTTTCAAGCAAGAAGTTAAGATAATTTAAAAGAGTTTTCATTGTATGAAAAAAGTTATGGGTTATTCTAAAGCCTTGGAGATATACTTGTATATATATCATATCAGATATGAATTTGAATTTGAAGAAGCGCAATAGCTGAAGTCATTTGCGCATTACCATTTACAAAGCATATAATACAATATAAATTTTTTTCGACAAATATAAATATTTTTTTTTGATATTTCAAGACTGTTAAAGGTAAAATTTTAGCAGCAATTTTCCCATTGGGGGCAGTTGAGTTTTTAGCAAATATCCTTTCATGTCAAAAACTCACTTCTTAGCTTCTAGGTGCAATACATTCAAGCGCCCAACTGAAAAAAGTCGGCCCTTCCTATAATTAAACTGAGTGTAGAAATAACTCAGAAGCACGCAATGCTTTTACAGTCGAGTCTAACTAACATAACGCAAATTAATCCATAACTTTTTGTGAAAAAACTCAGACAAACCGAAATTGTAATGACTTAAGGGGTTTAAGGCAGTAAATTAAAGAAATTAACATGAGCACTAAATTCATTCAATTTCATTTAACCAAATAATTACTTAATTAATAATTTATTCTTATCCGTATTATTTTCGTATTACATTATAAATATATACCCTCACCCACCACGCCACCTATGGGTACATGGCGTATACGTAAATAATATATTATAATTAATGAATAAGAAATATGTGAGTGCAAGAAGTGTGAAAAAAGTATATTTTAACGCGTTAAATCCAGCATAATAATTACTTTGTATGAACTGTTGAAATAAATGTGAACATTATTTATTAATAAACCAAATGAATGGGTCGCTTATCGCCAGCTCTGCGCTCACTAATTACTGCACGCCAATGTTAAACGCCGCAGAGGGCAAAGCCGCTAAGCAGCACGTTACGCACAAGTGACATTAAATTGAAAAGCAGAAAAAAATGCACAAAAAAAAGCATTAAAACCACTGACACAAGCACCGTTACTTATGAATTATGATGGCTTTGAAAGCCACAAAAATGGAAAAGTGAGTGTAGCGGCTGATGTATGTGCTTACAAGTGACCCCACTTAGCTGCTAGTGCCGCCAAACGAAAGTATTTCAACAGCTATATAAGAAAAAGTTTAATGAAATACGGGAGTAAGCAGTAAATGTGCTGCACTCAAGAAAAAATTCCTAATGAGAGTAATCCGAAAAGAATTGACATAAGTCGGAATAAGTCATTTAATTAAATGGAATTTGTGTGCTGTTCTGCATGTCAAAACGGGCAGATAAAGCGCCCGAAGTTGCTGGTGACAGCCCAGCATTGACCAGCTGATGCGCAGCGAAGGTTAAGTGGCGCTGCCACAGCGGACAAGTAGTAGCAAAGTAATCTAAAGTGCGTGGTTGTATATGCCTGTGCGGGTGTGTGTGTGTGTGTATAGATTAAGTTTGCGCTAGTCAGCGACAGTTGAGCTGAATTTATTATTGTCATTAAATATTTTCTACTTTTACAACTTTTCTCGTATCTTTTGCTATTTTCATTATCCTCAGAGGACTGCTAATACATTTTTATTATTATTTTTTTCCTCTGCGTGACAGTATTTGCGTTTTTTTTTTTTTGTTWGCTGCTAGCCACGTGCTGACTAGTCATAAGTATTAATACACAACCAAAGTAGAAGTCCAGTAGCAGTTGCAGCAAATAGCTTCTGCGTTCTTGAAATAAGAAAAAGGTAATAATCTGCAATGATTAGTGTGCCCTTATTATTAAGAGAGAAATATTTAATATAAATATACATACCGCAGTAAAATAAATAAACCACATAGCCACTGAAATTCACTTATTATGCGTAAATCCACTTGGTGCCACTTGCGCCACTTTTGCGCTTCGAATTTGTCTAGCTTTCTGTCGCCTTGGTGAACTTTTGATGTTAGCCAAACCGAAATGAAAAATTTCAATTGAATTACAACAAGAAAGGCACAACGTCAACATAACTCTTTAAATTACTAAATACAACCCACTGCAATCCTCCCTTAGTTACACACTTTACGGCGCTCAGCCGACAAACTCTCCTGCTCTTTACACCGGTGTCTGTGAAAACTTCAGCAGCGTACCAAATACCAAATTCAAAGCGAATTTTAATTCAATTGACAGTAAGTCAAAGCAACAAAAAATAAAAATAAAAGTTCGCAACAACAACAAAATGCGCAATTTGATGTGACACTCAAGCGAAGTTTCTAAAACAAGAATTTCCTCTTCGACACAGTGGAGTATTTAGATTTTCGTGGTTAATAGGCTAAAATATTTGCACTTTTCTGCTGCTGAATAAAAACTAAAAACCAAACTTTAATTTAGCATTTCAAAAGCTTCTCATTCTTGGACTTTGCAGATGAAATTTTCGAATAATTTTTATGAAAATCAAACAGATCATTTTACTTTGGTATCACTGAAATCGCCTAGAACGTAGCCGTCTCAAAATTGGATATATTTAAGATTGGCTTCACTAAGCTTGGAAGATCGCCACATAAGGTTCAAATAGTTGCCAGCAAATCGGCTTACGATGATTCAACTTTAGAGATGGCAAAAGTTTATGAAATGCGTTCTTTCTCAACCTTCTTCTCATACCTAATCATACTGATTCCGATCCCATATTCATGGAGAGCTTTATAACTGCCGATGAGACATGAGTTTTACATGCATACAAGACAACAATGAACGGTATGAAGGGAAAGAGCGAGTATAATCCAAAAACCAAAGCCGCTAAAAAATCAAGGTGATTCTCATTGTATTTTTTTCGATACTCGTAGAGGAACAAAATATGTCAAAAAGGGACACCTTTTGTATCGTTTACATTATTGCCAATGTTGGGATATCTGAGTTTATACAAAAGACTTACCACAGAACATATTCAATACACAAACCGATAGTAGAGGCAGTGATCTTTTGTCATAACCAAAACCGGGCTCAGCGTTTTGCAATGGAAGACGATAAACTTGTTGCTCTCAAGAGATACAAATATTCATCGGATAATATTATTGTTACTTAATATAAGTCCTGAGTAAAAATGTTCACTTTTTTATTTACATGATCTTCCCAAACAGTTTCATACTCTTGCAACACTCTGCTACAGAGTATAATAATTGTTAGGAGGCCACAGACAAAAAAAGAGAAAGCTTCTAATGTCGACGACTAGCAGCAACCTATTATCGGAGCTAAGATCTGGACAGATTGTTGAAAAAGGAAAACCTGTATAAGCTACCAGAGTGCACTGCACCTCGGCTCCCAGAGTTGCATCGGCCTACCGAAAAATTTCAGATGAAGCAATATTAGTAATAAGGGGTATGACCTTCTGCTGTAAAAAAGAAAAAAGCTAACAAAAACAAAACATCCGATAATAACAAGAGCGCAATAGAACAATTAAAGAAGGTCACAATAAAAACAGGGCAGCAGGGCCGGACTAATGGAAGACATATACAACCTAGCTGCTATCCGGTCACGGACACTTCAAAAAGTACATTCACGGGAAAAGTCGAAGAGCCGTCATGCCCACACAACGACATGACAGAAGACGACGCTGAACACACATTCTTTGAACGTGTGGGATGGCAACGAGAACGCACCACCCAAGAAGACCTGGTTGACCCAATTATCGTAGACAATTTAATCAGCGTCATGCTGGAAAGCGTAGCAAATTGGGTATTAACTAGAAATTCGCAATAATGCGAGCATTTAAATACCTCTATGAGAAAAATGAAACGCCACCCTAAAGTAATGCAAATGTGGTTCCCGGTTCTTTAGAGTGGGGGTTGTTAATGTCTAGCAAGTTGCGCATACCGCACGGCACAGCATTTTCCACCCCCTCAGCAGCAAAAAACAACCATTCAAGCTCTTCTTGGCAACCGAGCCCACCCAGTGAGAATAAGTGTTTGGTTTATAACTCCGAGATACCTAAAACATTACACGTGAAATGGTACCAAAGGGATTTATAGGAGCCGGTGCTAAATTTGGACGACGGATCTACAACTTTTCTGTCTCCAATTTTCCATATTTAGCGATTTCTGAATTCACACCTAATCCAAATGGGTTCTATTTGAGTGAACAAGTGGAGCTTTTTCAAAATTGATATGCTTAATGCTTAATATGTATTAGATTGGTCAGACCTTGGTCCAAACCTCATAACACTAATGTAGTAAATTCCGATCCGATCCTCTGACTGATTTTTTGCACATCGCCTTAATGTATTAAATTTAGCCTCATTCAATTTTAAATTTTGTGTACTTCAAATGAATTCTGCATCACTGTGTACTCCAAAATCTCCATCAAGCGTGTAAACGTAGCTAAGAAACACCACACCCCTGATGTCCGCACAGACAAAGGCTGGCTAAGGCTAGATGAAAGTACAACGAAAAGTTTTCTAATTACCATAGAAACGAGTGAAACACACAATAAGTTCAGAGCGCCTGCGAGGCAACGGCGGCGACTTTAGCACCAGCATCTTGTCGTCAACATGAACAACAACAACAGCACACACGCCCAGCTAGTTGCGTTGGCGACAAAGCTTATGGCTCGTTCAACACTTGAGTCGAAACGTAATTTGCATGCGATTGCCGTTATTCCGAAGTCAACGAACCAGATACATGTGAAGGTGAAAAATCGTGACGTCTCAAACGTGCAACTATTCCACGAATAGCCGTTATGCGCGTATGTATGTAGGTGTTTGTCTGTGTGTTGGCAAAGTGAAACATGTTTTTATTTGTCTAAAAGCGTGGCACAGTATGCTTGCAGGCAGCATAAACGTGTGCGCATCCTTCGATTTGTAGATGTATCTCTCTCACTGTGGGTGGGCGACATCAAAACAACCGCACATGCCTGAAAGGTGTAATCAAAGTTTTATGAAGTCAACTTAAATGCCGAATCGCCATTGCCAATTGATTCCTTAACTGTTATCGCAGTTGTTGTTGCTGTTTCAGCTTCTTGTTGATCTTTTTATTGCAGTTGTCGTCACTGAGTCCCATGTTTGTCTTTCCGAGTAGCACAGCTTGGAATCGCACACACGTAGAAGTGCATGTGTGTGCATGCAGATTAGACAACAACTTCCATACATATTTAGATTAGCGCAGTTTTCCCAGTTGTGTGCGTGTGTACGTGTAACCAATTTTGCTTATCGTCCGTGTAATTTCTTCAACTCTTGTCAGTTTTTAGAATCGCTTTTTTACTTGTTTGTTGTTTCTACCAATAAATGTTTTTGAAGTGAAATTACTGGAAGTTTGGTTGCATTGCTTGCTCTCCTAAAGATCTATAAGTCGGTTATGTTTAAAGAGAATATAATGTTTGAAAAATTAGGAATAAATTGCTAAAGTATGATATCATAAACTGAAGTTTACATATATTACCTTAGGACTAAATATTTATACATTTTTATTCGAGCATTGATTTGAATCAGAATTTGGCCAGCCTTCAACTGAGAATGATCTCCAACAATTTCGCTGAAATAACTATATTCTAAAGAGTCACTGGGGTCAATTTAAGCCACTGTATCTATTGCAAGTCGGTATCAACAATTAAGTGGTTCAACTTGTGTTTAGACTATAGTTTGTAGGATTAAATGCAATATACCTAATTCCAAGAATTTAATAAATCTAGTTCTAAATCTTAATTTCGCTTTCTAAGCTGAGTAAAACAAATGTAAAATCTTTGGTTATCGAGTGTGGCTCACGCCAATTTCTTTCCGACCGTCCAAACTACCCACAGTAATACTCCTTGCTCGAAGCTTTTCTTAAAAAGAGATCGGAATTATGGGCCGACCACACTAGCTTTGTACCCCGCGAAATTTTCGACCAATATCGTAACGCAGCCATTGTATTCACATATTTAGGTCCGTGTGACTTCGGCTATTCAGCATACTTAAACCATCGCTCGAGGGATATCATTTTGAGTCAAACCTTAAACGAAAATCGCTACACACATTGAAAGTTATTCCGAAAATTAATTTTAACTATTGTTGAGGTTAAATAACGTTGGCACAAGTGTTCCTAAATAGTAGCTCATTCCATCGGGTCTCGATTTTCTTTACCCTGCTTCTGTTGAGATCGACTTATAGACAATACATGGGTTTCACAATATTGATCACGTCTTCGGATGTCAGCGGTACACCATTCTTGAAAATCTTGTTCATTCCTTCATTGCCCTTGCTGCCTTTGTGGACTTGCACCCAGAATAATTGAAGTTGCTTGCTGCTGGCATCACTTTGCACTGCCGCTCAACTTTCCAAGATACTTCTGGCCGATATGCTTTTCGAGATTATTCCCTAGATTGCTGTTTGGGTGTCTATATACATGTTGACTCTGGCATTGTCTGCAGGTGCACTAGAGGCCAGATTTCGCAATAGCAAAGACCTCAACTTGAAATATACTGCAGCTATACCCGCAGGTTCTCAATGTAAGTTCTCCTGCAGCCAGCAGTAGTCCCGCCGATTGTGCTGCACAGTTTTCGGCGCAGAGGTTTATAGTTGGCACGTTTAATACCAGTATTTGTACGAAGCAGGCAGTCGAAGAAGACCCGAATGAGTGCATCCGACATCGCGCACAACATTTGGATAAGCACAGCATCCACTTTATAGAAGACATTTTCGGACGAATATTGGTTTGCGAGTTATAAAACCAAAACCAGAGAATTCGCACCCATTTGACCATCAAGCGCATGGTTCATTCGGTGAATGGGCCTAAAGTGAGATGTTCAACAGTCGCAGTACCGATCTTAACAAAAATTCTTCACTGATGATGCTCACTTTTTGTTTACAGGATACGTGACACCGCATTTTTTGTCTACGCGGATGACCTAGAGACAATTCACTGGGAAAACAAACTTCGTTGCTAACATACAGCTCCAATTGCTGTAAAATTTGGTCGAAATCTGAGCCTTTGAGCTGGGATTTATTTCAGCCAGCGGCGACAGTCACTTGATGGTTTTTAAAACATATATGTAAATTCTTCTTTTGATAATATATATAAATACTAGGTCATAAATTTAATTATATGCATTTTATTTTTGTTTAAAAATTACTATTCCTAAAGACTAATCTTAATATCAAAGAATTTAAATTCAAATATTAAAAGTTGCAGTTTTGGAATCATTATTTTACGCTTCAACTTATCCGTTCTTTACCTTATCATTGTATACCAACGTAATCATAAATCATTATAAAATCAAATATAAAATATTTTGTAATTGTAATCAATACGAGTTAACACCTCTTAAATATTACCTTCAACTACAGAAACTAATACTTTTGAGAAATAATAGTAGTTCCTGTCAAAGCACAAATCGACATATTATTATAAAATATGTTTTAAATAGTATTCACATTTCACCGCCAACCGCATGCATTAAACTAATACACCCATCTTCTAATATACTCAATGCCGCACGCATCAAAGATGTAATATTTCACTTCTAACGATATACGCCCGCACTTTCATCACTTAATCGCTGAGCAGTGACTTGCAGTGGACCACATTAAATTTATTCAAGCACTGCCAAGCAGCAACATAAATAACAGAAGCGGAAGAAAAACAGCAAGCGAAGAAAAAACAATTCATTGCAGTTAACAAACCATAAAATGTCTAAAGACTGCGCTGACAAGTCATTGTTGCCAACTTGAAGCAGGAAAGCCAAGCAGAAATGGTGGTGGGTGGGTGACGGGGAGCCGCAGCAAATATTAATTGTAGCAATAGTAGAAATAGGTAAAAAGAAAATAGAATATAAATATAGTATACGGGATATGAGTGCTCATGCCCCGTCGCAAGGCGGTTCTACGCTGCGTATGAGTAACATTTTATTATGACAAAAGCACTACCGTCATCGCCCGTTTCCGCTGTTTAATTAACAAAAGCAAAGTAGATAGGGGAACAAGAAAGCAGTACATTTAATAAATACACACATGCATAGATACACACACACACGTGCACATGGACGCCCTTATAATAAGCTGTAAGCACAAGGCAGCCACAAAAAAAAATATTAAAAAAAAAATTTTCAATATTAGTAAGTATGCTACGTAATGGCAACAACAGTTATGCCGTGTGTGGGTGTGGCGCCACTTAGATTACACACACACAGTAAAATACAAAAAAAATACATGCATAAGTGCGTATGTCCACCAGCCCGATGCGGCTCACTTAAATTGCGCGGGTAAGCAGGGGTAATGCGGCTTTAAGCCCGCACTTATAAATCCTATTATTTTGCATGCAAACTTTTTTGAAAATCCGCACATGTACAAACATGCATTTATATCTGTAAGTGTGTATCATTCGCACAGCAACTTCCCTTCGCATACACATACAAATATGCATGTATTTGTGGTACAAAGAGTTTAGAGTTTATGTTGGCTGCCACAAAAAGAGCTCAGCGCCAAAGTTTCAAGCGCTGCATTTGTATATTTCAAAAAATTTCACGCTTCGCATGCCAACTCAAGCCAGTTCAACTACAATGCCCAATAATGTAGTTACTATGCATTCGCACACACAGAAAGGCAAGCGCAGAGCTGTATGTGCTTGCATTTGCTTTACCGTTGGTGCAAATTTGCATTGTATAGCGGTGCTGTCAGCGTAATCAACACAAAAAAACGGTGAAAAATGTGAAATGAAAAATAAATACAGAAATTATTTTGTGGGTATGGCTATGCAACCAGCAGCTATGACGTGGATATACACCATTCCCTACTTATGTGTGTATTTGTTTAACTGTATTTATTATTCCACATTCCATTGTTTAATGTCGCTAGCCAAAGCAAACCACCAGCGCTACGCAATGGGAAAACAACTCGAGCGGCACCCGCAAAATGCAGACAAAAGAAGTGCATATATTTGCGAATATAGGTTAGACTGCCACATAGCCTGCCACAAACAGGGTGAGCCAAGAAACTAAGCTAAAATTCCAGAAATGTATCAACACAGCTTTTTTCACAATCCAAAAGCATGTCGAACAACTGTTTTAGCTCGTCGGCCGGTATGGCCGGTGAAAGCCTTTTGAATCGTCTCTACGTCTGCATAACGCTTTCCTGTCATGGGCAAATGAATTTTTCAGAAAAGGAAGAAGTCTCCCGGTGCCATATCAGGTGAATAGGGGAGTGGTTAGTGATTAAAATGTGATTTTTGATCAAATAATCGTCCTTCGAATGTTGGATTCTGAGCAATTTTTTTTCGTCAGTCAATTTGTGCGGAACAAATCGTACACACGTATTTCGTATGTCCAAATGTTCGGTCGAAATGTGATAAATCGATGGTTTGGAGGTGTTCAATTCCATTTCCATGAATTTCAATGATGATTTCGGTTGATTTTCGATGAATTCACGCACAGTTTCGATGGAATTTCTGGTGATCACGGATTTTGATTGGCCCACTTGTTGTTCGCCATTTAAGTCCTCACAACCACTTTGAAAACGTTGAAACTACACTGCACCCTGCCAAAAGATTAGCAATAATCGCCATAAACTTATTTCATCAAATGAAATGTTTCGGTAAAAATGTTACCAATTTTAAAAGAAAATTTAATGTTGACTCTTTGTTCTAAGCTCATTTTCGCACCGATAACACAAGCATACTGACACTTGATAGACTCTCATCTGGATTTTTTCCGCCACATTTGGGTGCTGTGAGTGAGGAACCAGATGAGAGGTTCTATAAGGATAATTTCTGAAAGGATGGCTATCAAGGGAAATAGAGCGCAGGATACACATAGGTTATTATTGGAAACTTAAAAGAAGGTATTGCGAAAGCGAATATGTTGGGAGGTAGGTGTGCAAAGAGACAGGTGTACAGAAAAATTGCGCCTCCTGATGACATTGATCCTGGTGGTCTGAAAAAAAAAATCAAAAGAAATTCTTAATCAGTAAGGATGCTGTTATAGTCCCTATTTCAGGGAACACGAAAAAAAATTCGAAAATGGCGACTGCCTGAAAATAAAAATCACTTTTTACGTGTTTTTTTTTTTTTTTTTTTTTTTTTTTTTTTTTTTTTTTTTTTTTTTKTTTTGGAAATTCCTGAATTGTTTTAAAATATTAAAAACAAAGGTTTAAGGATTATATAAAGATAAAGGGTAAAGGAGTATATAAAGAAGGTTCACACAAAATTTCAAGTAAATCGGTTGTATAGAACTTGAGCTAATGCCCGTACCGTGTGGAGAAAAGTAGTTTCGAGAAAAACGCGTTTAAAAAAGTGAGTCTACCTACCTACCGGGCTAGGTACTGCGTCACTAAAGTAACTGTAGCTCTTAAATTAATTATAATTTTAAAAAATCGTTTGAAGGATCTGTTCTTAAGGGTCTAAACTTTAAACATATGAAAAAAAATCGAATTTTTCAAAATTCTAGAGCAGAATACCCCCTTGATCCCGCTGTCTGCGGTCATCTAAAAAATAATTCATAATCATAACGTAATATTCTAAATATTATATAAAATAATTTCAACTCTATCGACGTTTATTTGGACAAGGGGCTTGGCACTTTTGTATGAAATCTCATAATTCAACAAGCACTCGCCTAATTGAAATCAAACTTGTTGGTGTCTGTCGATTTCGACTAATTCCCTAAAATACAAATAATTTTGCCTTCAAACCTAAAACTGGTCCAAATCTGATTTTTATTTTTAAAGCCCGAAATATTGTAATTGAGGAACTTAAAGGTTCTAATGCTGACTTTTTACCAAAAATATCAACGCACTTATAAGAAGTATTATTGTAGGGAAAAGGACAACATCAATCCATTAGATCCTTTTACCCAATATATAGATTTTCATACTACAATACACACATTAACTAAATAGCGGTTGTATCGTTCAATATATATGATAAGTTGATACGATTATTTTTGACTGTATTGTCATGGATATACTCCAACATGGTGCCGAAATTGGATGAAATCAATAAATAAATCACCACAGTCTCTATATGTTACTTACTATGAATTTCTCAACGCTGCTCACCTGTCATAAACACTGACATCGGACCACTAAGGCATATAGCTGTCGTATAAACTAACCAATCAAATAGTTATATGATCTTGAATGTAAAACTGTTTTATTTTACAAAAAATCGTCTCTAAATTCTTTAAGGATTATTGTCGAATCAACTATATGGTTTCAAACTCGATTAAAACCGCGTAAACTTTGTCTACGCCAATAAAGAAGAAGAATTATCTGGTTCCTACATACAAACTGACCGATCAAAATCATGTTCTTGAATGGGCGCTTTTTTATTTGTTACTTCCGTGCTTTTAAAGCTTAAGTTTTTTTTCTCGTTTTTCTTTCTTTTAAAGTTTTAGCATTTATAATATGGTTGCATCTCAAAGAAAATCTGTTTGAACATAATTCTCCCACAGAAAAATGCAATACTGACCAAGTTTTCGCTCAACAGCAGACTCGCGTATCTAATATAATATCATCCTGTATCGCCATATACTGATATGATATTAATTTACCAACATCCGTATTTATTTAAAATCCACGCATGCGTATATAGAGTATAATATGTATAATTGGTTGGCGTAAGTTTGTAACTTTTGACTCAATCACACTCAGCGCAGCGAACAGTCGCAACTTTCGCCGTAACAAACACACAATTGAACACACACACACATACACATGTGTATTCATTTGTATATAAATACACTAGCCGCCGTCACCCGGTTGGGTCGACAACAAAACTTGGAAATAATGATGCAAATAAAATGAAATGAAACTACAGTAAACTATTAGAACGCTTGCAGGCGCACACACAAGTACACATTCAGTGACAGCTAAGGATAGTTCATCTGTGTGCATACGCGAAACCACATATGTAGAAAAAGCCGCAGTCGCTTCGCTCCGCAGCGTCAAAGTTGGCAAAACATTAAATGTGAATTCAAAGCATAATTACGGGCGCATTGAGCACATCAGTGGCAGCAGCCAGCAATGCGTGCATTGTATTTTGTTATGCAAACACATGCACACATACATATTTATATGCGTGTATTCGCACGCAAGTATTGCAGTTAGCTTCAAGTATTTATTATGCAGATTAGGGGCGATCTGGTGTCATGTTTCAAAAGGCAAAACAATTTATTATGGATTTCGTAAGTAATTAATTTTAAATATATATTTTTGTAAAACTAAAAATTTTAAATAAAATTCTTTAAAGAAATTATTTAATCAAAATTTTAAAAATATAAACATGAAATGGGTTTTGAGCTGAGAAAATTATTGTTTCATGTCACAGTTTGGACCAAAGCATTTTAATATTTCCTTGAGATTTCAGAAAAGGTCTGAACGGAGGAAAATAAGGCTGGGAAGGTTCAACAGGAACAAAATGTGAGCATTAAATTCCCATTACAATCTATTATATTTCGTTTTTCTTCGGTTTTCTTTCTATATTTTTCCACAAAATTTTGTCAAAAATATAAATGAAAAGAACATTTATTTTAGCGTTTTAGTTTGAGTTTAAAATCGAATCGAAATGTATATAAACTTATTCTCTATACTTGTAATAGTAATAAATTTATTCAGATTTCATCTTATTGTAATGCCCTAGTTGACTACCCATTTTGTAGTAGTATGCACAAGCCATGTAACTTTTAAATTACAAATTTAAATTACAAATTCGAAGCCGTCAGAGTGATGGACATATTATTTTGACCTTAACTAAATAAATACATGCATCATTGTGAGATCCTCCATAAAATGCAACGCTTTAACTGAAAAAAGTAAGCAGATAATTACATAGCTAATACAGAGAAAAAATGCTGAAGAGATAATTAAAGAACATTCGCCATACAATATGAATATATTTCGATCGAAAATCATAAAATTCGTGCATGTAACAACAGAGGTAAAATAAATTAACTATAGGATTTAGTACAAGAAATTTCAGGAATATTTGTGAAGTTCTTTTTCAAATTTTCTAGACTCTACTGGTAAGGAGAGTATGTCTCAAACCATTAGCTAAATTTCCATCAAGTTGAAACTGGAAAAAAGAACTTCACAACCCTGACAAAAGCTTAGACTAGGAAATGCAACAAGTGTGATCACTCTTTTTGGAAAATATCTTTTTTTATACCAAACGAAAAAATCCTCAATGACACATCTTTTTCTAAACGACCTTCGACCTCTACAATAGCTAAAAATATTAAAAGAAGAAAGGTGTTTGCAATCATCAGGTAAATGTTAGAGAAATGGCCAGAAAGCTCGACATCTCTTCGAATGGTTTGGTGGTTATTTTTAGTATGAAACTCGTTTTTGTTTGACTCGTTCCGATAAAGCTGAATTCTTTTTTCAAAAAGAGTACGACTGTAACCAAATTTAAACCTAAAAAGGTGTTGAATACGTGAATCTATTATCCTCCCAAAACTGTGTAAATTGACGTTTAGCAAAGCCAAAAGATCCGTCAGTATCGAAAAAACCTCTCTGAGCTGTTTACTACCAAACGAGGTATCAAATAAACCAACTCTCTATCGTGCAACTTTTTCAATCTACTGCTGAAAAAATTTAAGGGGTGGGGCTGAATAGAGATGTACAAACATTATCGAGAGTTAATATCAGGAATATCTCCTGTTTACCGACTAAGCTCCCACGTCACTGTCGACAGTCATAACTTCGAAATCGTTGATAATTTGTCTATCTTGACATTAACACCAACAACAGCGTTGTCTACGAAATTCAACGAAGAATAACTCTTGCCAACAGGTGATATTTCAGACTGAGTAGACAGTTGGGAAGTAACGCTTCTCACAATGAACAAAGACCAAATTTTATAATTCATACTCGTCCTGTTATATGGGGCAGAGGCATGGACGATGACAATATCTGATTAGTCGGCTGTACGAGTTTTCGAGGGAAAGGTTCTGTGCGAATACTACAGTCGATGGAGCGATGAGCTGTACGTGGTATATATTCGAAGTGGTATCCGCACTCCTTTCAGAATATATGATAAAGAGCAATATATTCTGAACACTGAACAAAACATTCGACTATTACTGCTTTAGTAAAACTCTTCCGTCATGGACGGTATATGCGTACAGAGAGCCAATGTGTTTTAACGTGAATACCTGTCTATGAAAGACTAAACTCCACGGTCCTTTCTATTGCTAGAAACACGTAGATCAATACAATGCGTTGATCAGCGCCCCAAAGCATAWATSCATTTTGCATTTAATCCTTGGTTCCAATTGGTTCGGGTGGATAGGGACACCCTAGTCACCTTGATCGGGTACGGGCCCATCTAAAACCTCTGCCGTACTTTGGGTCCGGCACCCGGCCGCAGTGCRACTCCACATTGGACAAAATGCCCTTCCTGCATTTAGGTATAAACCACAGCCACCACGAATCTCCCCAAAGGACCAAACCCAATGAGCAGATTGGAGTTACCTCCAAGGGCTTACTGCTCCCCGTGGTACCAGGTTATAGTCTTTGGTCTGACTTTGTAACTATTTGCTACTTCGAGTTCAGTTCCCGTATAAACTCAATGATTCAATGAAATTATTGTAATAATATTTTCCCGCCGAATACACTGAAGCTTGCTAAATTGGAACTTTAAAGAAAAGCTTTACTTAAAAAGTTCAATATATTTATTTTGGTATTTTTTCACATCTAAAGTTTAGTAATGTGAAATTACTAATTCCATCGATGCAACGCAATTTTGAAATCAATCGCACCACCAAACAATTTTAACCAAAAGCAAATCAACGAAATGTAACTAATTGCAAATATTTGTGACCACACTGCGTGAATACGCACACTTAGAGCAACGCCTTGCATTCAATACTTTGGTACAAATTACTCAACTGCTAGTCGCCAATATTGAAGAAACTTTGAGAATGGAACCGAAGCCGAAATATGCAAATTTTTATTGAGAAGGAAAAAACAGGATGGTGAAGCAAAAAGCTACTTATGGTTGCCACACTGCTCATGGCTTTAAATACTTCGAAATTTATATATGTAAAAGCAGACATGAAAGCACAGTTGTAAATAATACAACAAAATGCAACAAACAAATGGGCCTCTCCAACCTCCATACAAACCTACCCGTCGATACCCCATCCACACACCAAAATCGCCTGCTTCTCGCTCATTAGCTGGAATAAATGCCGTTTGTGGCATTAAAGTGTAATATATGGGCACAAATAAATAACATATATACATATGTACATAAGAGTGTCCATATAAAAGTGTATTGAATTGATGTAAACGATACTTCTCCGTGTCCTTTTGACTGGTCAAAGACGCATCTCGCAGCGAAGATGCGCAAGAAAACAATAGCAACGAAAATGAAACGGAGAAATAATTTCTTGAATTGGCGGAAACCGAACGACATAAAGTACAACAAACAACAACAAGGCATACAACAACTAGCGAGCCAAGTGAAAATGAAATTTTTGCCACGTACAGCGCAACACCACCGAAAACAAGGCTCATTTCCGCCAACAGAGCGGAATGACAATCAAAAGTAATTTGCAATTTTACGCTTCAACAAAAAACCCAAAAACACACGCCGCACAAGAGCGAGTCAGGGAGCAGAGACGATCGCAGTCAAATAAGCAGAAAATGAAGAAAGTGCATAACAAAGCAGTGAATGAGCACGCGCTTTTTTGATGTTCGCAGCGCGGGAGATATTTAATGAATTTCTACCGAAAAAGGTAAATTATATTAAAGTGTATTCTACGTTGGTGTAATAAATAAATGAGCGCTTTGAAGCACGCTGTTGAGTAAACTTTCATTAAAGCTTAGTCTATTATTTATAGCATACGAAATGGGTATACGATATGATCATTTCATGGATTCATATTACAAGAGATATAAGGACTTGTGAGAAAATATGATTACAGGCAAAATATTTGCTTTCATATCATTTCACATAATATTTAGAACTACTTAAAAAAAACAGCAACAAATAATCGATCGTTGAGTTTGTGTCGCAGCAAGACGCTTCAGGAGTCCGATTTTAAGAATTTGTGCGGAGATTGTATAGTTCCATACAATGGATTTATACAATTTATATCGTAGCTATATGCTTTACTGGTCCGAACTGAACAGGCAAACTCAGTTCCGTTAACCTGAACCTTAGTTTGAGCCAAAATTTATGAAGATATCTCGTCAAAGAAAAAACTTTTCTATTCATGGTCATGAATTTAATCTTTAGTTTTTATGGAAGCTACATGCGATGGTATTTCGAGATTGGCGGTTCCGAATGATCAGCTTCATAGAGAGAAAAGGTAGGGACTAATTGACATAATACATACAGACAGACTGGACAAATTCATATAGATAAATCGACAGTCACAACTTCGAAGTCATAGATAGTTTCGTCTATCTCGGAACCAGCATTAATACCAACAACAAGTCTCGATATTCAATGCAGAATATCTCTTGCCAACAGGGCAAGTAAGCAATTAAAAAGTAAAGATCTCTCCCGAAGCACAAAAGCCAAGCTTTATAAGTCACTCATTATTTCCGCCCCTTCATGGTGCAGCGGCGTGGACGATGACAATAACTGATGAGTCGATGTGTCGAGTTTTTAAAAGAAATGTTCTGCGGATGGAATGATGGCCTGTACGAAACATAGCGATTTACGAGACCGCGACTGCACTCCATATATTAAATTACAGGAACGCTATGCGAATATACGGAGACAAGAGCCTTAAACCTGCTTCTAAAGATGGCTGTGTAACCTATGTGCTCAAATCATAAGATTTGACTCCACATTGGTTCATATAAAATGCAACTACTTGCCGAAAAATGTATTTATCTGGAAAGGTTAATGATGCTTCTAAAGCTGAGTTCAAAATTAACTTTTCGTGAGGTTAGCAGTAGTACGTGGCGCAAGCATATGGATTGCTGCTAATATCTTTCCCCAAGCAAGCTCATCGGCCAGTTCATTCTCAGAATCCGGTCTATGTCCTAACGCCCAGAGGAGGTGCACTCGGTTGCAAAAAAATCAGCTATTCAGCCATTCTATTCACTCGTGCATTCATAGCGGTTCGTTTTCATAGGCTGAGATCGCTTTGAGTGCCCCTAGACTATCGTACAGTGATACTAAAGTATGGCGTTACGTTTCTACATACTAGCTGTAGCAAAGACTTATGCACGAAATATGTTCGGACTACAGCCAATGGGTATGGAAAGTTTAATGCGCGGTGTTGTGCATCGTATGTATCAAGACACATCGATTTATTTAAAAATTTTACCTATGAATCGATGTATTAGGCTCTCTGAAACGAAAAGTCATTAGATAGATAGATAGATAGATAGATAGAATATTTGAGGTAATGCACCGCGACCTAWGGTCTATTGTGCCCTCTCCTATATCACATGACCTCCCAGAGCCCCAGCAGCCTGAATAGTTCTGGRAGTTTGCCGGGCGCTAGTGAGGTGATGTGATCCCTGCTGATGTCGTGATGAAAGTCATTAGATAGGGATGGTAGAAAATTTTGTGCAAAGACGTATTCGAACACTATTTAAACATATCTCGAAGTTAAATAATTCATTCTTCATACTGTTCTCTTTCTCTTTAATTCCAAGCACAAATTATTTAATAATAATAACCGTACTTTACAAGGTATTTTTTAATAGTCATATGCTTCCCCACATTTAGGTATCTATTTATTCTTTATATGCTCATTTTTCATTCATCCTAACGACAAATTTCTCTCACTTTCCATAAAAATAAATATGAACCAATTTTACAAATAGTTTTAAATAAAAAGAAGGAGAAACACTGTCTGAATAAAAAATTGAGCTCAGAACCTAATTTACTCACATCACTGCGCAACGGATTATTATAATTTTTTTTTTTTTTTTTTTTGTAGCTAAATTCCAGAACGCTTATAAATTTAAAGTAACGGTAAACTTTTATTTATGACCTAACTGAAAAGGCCTATTAAAACTTTACAATTTGTATGCAAATGCGAGCATTTGCATTTGTGTATGTAAACTTTTGTAATTTTAAACTGCGAACAAGTTGTCGAAATTATGAATTAAATGCTTACTTATGCAAAAGCAACATTTTGCCGGAGTGTTTTTCAATCTATAAGCTTACCGATATAATTAGTAAGATCAGGTTGTTGGTTTGAACTTAAATGCATATTGATTTTGTAGCAAATTATATGCCGTACTATTTTACATATAAGAGGGAAGAAATTGAATAAAACATTTTATAATCATGAAACAAATAAAATGTATTTCGAGTGTTTGAGTTGAAATATAAAAGTTATTTTCAAAATATGAGAATGTGATGATGATGTGAAAACAAAATAAATCTTCAAATTGGATCAAATTGAGTTAAAACGTGTTATGTTTTCTTTACTTGTTTTGCAGATAATTTTATGCCCTTAATGGAGATGTGATGTTTTTTTTAAAACCACCATTTTTAGTACTCACGGGAAACGTGGATTTTGTGCTAATCTTCTTTCATTTTCCAATATGCAAACCAAGCACCAATGAATGTAGCCGACGAATGCGCTTAAAATAAGTCACTTTATGACGAAACAGTTTGCAAATTCGACCGATTCAAGCCAAATACCAAATATGTAGATGAAAGTTCAAATTGCAAACTTTTTATCGAAAATATCGGCCAATTTTTGTGATATATCACTGAAATCGGGATAGAATTCTTTTCTAATAAAAGTATGCCAGTAGGTCAAAGATGTGTGGAAAGATTGCGACCATCCAGTTGGCAAAAATCGGATGAGACTTGCACGTGAACATTTACCACTGACCCTGACCTCTCCATTACATACATATCTGGTCATACAGATATTCAATAAGCAAGAAGTTAGATGAAATGGGTCCATATAATTTCAGTCGACTTCATATTTGTTAGAAATAATACACTTTGGTGCTAAGACTGATGAAAGGGACCGTGCTTATAATCGAATTATAATTTCATATTTTTTTTTTTTTACAATTTCATTTAATCCCGAAATATATTCAGAACTAATCTTTAATCTATTAAACATTTTGCAATCACAAAAAGAACCTACAAATCTGCAAAAAATTGCCAATTACAAATTTATTATGTTATTAACTATTATATTATAGGTAATTCAGAAGATATTGTAATCTCTACTACTACAATAAGCCCACAAAAGAGTAAAAACAGCAAAGAGGATTTATATTTTTTACAACTACCGCACATTTGTACTTAACAAAATTTCAAATAAATTAATATAGCACTTTACATATTATTTGACGCTAGTATTCTATACCCTATATTGAGTATTTGCAACAGTACTTGATAAACCTTGAAATAAAATTATTTTACGAAAATGCAAGCGCATACTTTGACTGATATCAGCAATGAAAATTAAAGCTTTCGTTGACAGCTGACGTTTGCTTCATCAAGCATCGCGGAACTATGGCAGCTGTAATCCTTACGACTCTTTGCTTCAATGCTGTGGACGATATTGAGCAATAAATAAAAATTTACACTGAAATTTCTGACTCTATTATATGCAAATATCTTCTATTAATTCGCTTTTTTTGATTTTAAAATAACTTCCTATTATTATGTTGAATTGTAATGCTGTTAAAACTTAATGATCTTGGAACTATATAGAATTCTTACATAGTTTCTTCTCTACGGACGTATGCAGTATGAAGAACACATCGACTTACAATGTCTGTTATGTTGTGAAATGGTATATATTCTCAGAGAATTAGTTAATAATGCCTTGCTAAGCAATTCGATTGAGCAGATAAACGTCTTATCTGTTAAGATCTGGGTGGCTAAAATTGATATAACCTTCTCTCCAAGACAAAGCCGATCACAGAACACACAGCTCTTGGATTCATATGAGGATATTTAGCAGTTTTAATCGGATCTACCAGAAATTTTTTTGACCTGCGTTTTTTTTTTTTTTTTTTTTTTTTTTTTTTTTCTTTTTTTTTTTTTTTTTTTTTTTTTTTTTTTGTTTTTAATTCGGCCAAAGAACCCATCTTAACTTGCAGTTAACAATTCTTAATTTTTTGTTGTGGCACATGTACTGACGACCCACCTGCAACTCCATTGATATTTTTTATGGAAATACATACGTTAATTATCATAAATATATTATTTAATTTTTTTTTTAAGCTTTATTACTTTCTAACCTTTTTTTCGTCATATTCTTATAACAACAATCTTAGCCCTGCATCAAATGAAGGCCAAAAAAAATGTTGTACACTACGTATACGCAACCATTATTGATATTTTGCTTTGCAAAAGCTAAAATGTTGCCTAGATTTAGGATTATAGGAATTATAAGGATTTAAATAGTGTGATGGACTTAGAATAAATTCAGATGAAATATAATTTTAACCAAAAACTTCTAAAAATAAATATTT
>NW_017534408.1:672864-677735 GCF_001853355.1 Bactrocera latifrons
TTTTTTTTTTTTTTTTTTTTTTTTTTTTGTAGTTTTTCAAAGATATTTTTTGCTTGTTTCTGTTAAATTTTTTATACCGCAATTTGACTGCCGTTGTATTTACTGTTGACAGCACAAAGTGGCAGCATTAATTTTCACACAAAATTTTCTCGACTGATTCAATTAATTTTGCTTTCGGGCTGTTAAGCAAAACACCGCTCGTTAGCAACGTTGCTGCTAAATGTTAGGTGTAAATTTAATTTGTTGACAATTTTTCGAAGGACACAGCACGATGTGGCAATTATAGTGGCAAATAAATTCTAATTTAATTTACTGCAATATTTATTTTGAGATTTTCGTACAGAAATAATTATTTAATACATACAAACAAGCACATATTTATCTATTTATAAATATAAATTTAAAGACGTAAATAATAGCAGCACGTAGTCGAACAAATAAAGACGCTTCCGTAGCGAACTTAAGCAGGTTAAGAATTGTGTGGCACTCAGGGGTAACGCGGCCAGCACCTTTCATCGTCACAGTGACCGCAGAACACTTACCAGTCTCCAGCGCTGTCTTGTATCGCCATAATTCTCAATTACGCGACCATACCGTAGCGGTAATGGAGACGGCGGTCCATCCGTCCGTCCGTTCGTGGCCAACATCGCATCGCCCACAGCACGCACTTAAAAGCTTTTAAACAGACGAGGCTAATTGAATTGTATACGCTAACACGGTCACTACTTGCCGCAGAGAAGGACCAAGCAAGCAAGCGTGGCGTGAGCGGCAAAGGAGCCGGCTGCTGCAAGGCGTAAGAAACGGTGGTGGCTGTTAATTGGCCTATTGGAGTGCCTCTAATACAAATAAAAGTACTCAAAGTACTTTTAGCCAACCAAATTGTGTCAAAAGGCCATATTTTCACACACTTACATAACGGTAATTACAGGCATGTAAGTTAGTGCCTTTTGAAATAGAACTGTAGCGAAAAAGAAAAAGTTTTATTGGAAAAATATATTTCTTTTACATTTCTAAACCGAACTGGGTTTACTAAAACGTCATGGCTGTCTGTCAATCTGCGCGTATGTTTGTCCATAAACTATACACAGAATCTAGGTTCAATTTCGAAGTATCAATCTTACATTTTGTTCTATAAGATAAAGCGAAGTCGGATGATCCGCAAAGCTTTTAGACCAATCCACTATAGCATATAGCTTTTACACAAACCAATAATTCAGAAACATCTGATTTTTCATTTGTCTGACAGCATTGCAAATGCACTTTAAATTGGTGCACCACCCACCGTATATACACCACGAAGCTTCACATTATCGAACATGTATCGAAGTGATAAAGAACAGTTACAATAAAAGCGATAGATGAACATTATGTCGAAAATAGCTTTTGTTAGGTCTAAGACTTTCAAGTCCATGTCGTACATTGACCAGTCGTTCCTGCAATCCAACTTGCATACCACAGTCAGATCTCCATAACCGAAACGGAATCTTAAATATTTTCTGGTACGTACTAACAACTCGGTTTCTAACTCAATAACAAACATATGTATGATCCAAGCATACCTAAAAAATTGGGATTGATAGAGGCATAGAAATGTGTCCCTAGTGAGTTAGGGAAGTCTACTCGACCTTCCAACAAGTGACGTTCAAGAAAGAAGTGTTGAGTTGTTTCCACCCTTACCTTAGTGCACCACACATGCTAATGAGCGGCGCCTGTTAAACGATCTCAAGTTTCCTTGCACGTGTCCTATCTAGAATGTCTACCATTTGCAGCAGCGGTGCCGACGGAATCTTGTATCTTCTAGTAAATAAGACTATCTCGGTCTTATTTGGATTGATGGCGAAACCGTTTACGACTGCCCAACTTGTTATGACTCTGAAACACCCGTGATCAGAAACTTTTCTTTGAACATAAGCGCTATATCGTCTGCGTAGACAATCGCTCTGAAGCCACGATTTTTAAGTTTTTTAAGCAGGTCGTTACCGACCAGAATACATAGAAGCAGAGACACACACATTTCGTCGAGCACGTGCATTTCCCCATTCCGTTTCAATCACTCAGTCATACATAAAACTGAAAATGAGGTGTTCGAGGTTTTAAAAAGCAAATACGACTGCTTCCGTTAGGACGTTATTGAAAGCGCCCTCTATATCAAGGAACTTTCCAACAGCGAATTTCTTAAGCCTTATGGCTTCCCCATGCCAAGACAGAGATAATGGTTCTTCGGAGCCCTGTTATGTACCAATTCATTAGTCTCTCCAGAGATTTTAGTAAGAAAGAGAAGAGACTGATGTGACTGAAGTCCTTGAATCGCAGTATCTATTATAAAATATGTTTTCACATTCGTTTATGTTTCAAAAATGATTTCGGGCAAGGAATCGTCGTGAATGACTCAAACAAATTCCAGTCGACAGGTGCGATTTTCAGCCGTTTCTACAGCAATAAGGGTCATATGTCAGTTACAAAGTGAATATTCTCTTCTAAGGCGTCAATCGTCGCGTGCTTATCTGCATCGACAAGCGACAACACATAAACCCAGAATAAATTGCTTAGAGGAGTAGTACGCTCACCAAAAGCTGCTTACGAAAAATGTATTATTTCTTTAGCGGTACGGCAAGTACGTCCACAACAACATCCTGCAATTAACTGCTAAATATGGCTCTGTAGCACTCTCCGTTGACTGTAACCTATGGGCGTCCAAAAAAAAAGCCGTTACTAAAGCTGCGAAATTACAACCAGATAAAAGTCGTACGTCATATTGAAGAGTATCTTTCAGGGTTCCACCAGAGTAAATTCTTCATTAAATTCTTAATTAATAATAACTGCTTAATTTTTTAGAAGATTGCATATTGAAATTAAAAACTTTAAAATGTACAATCATTCAACAAATTAAAAAACAAAATCAACAAAAAAACATATCGGTCATAACTTTTTGAAAACCTAGGCTTGGGAATAATAAAGCAAGTAATATTTTATAACTGACGTTCATTTTTAAATGTGTAAAAATATATGTGTATATATATTTTCAAACGCTATCCTAAATATTAAATGCTGACTAGACACAATAAAGCTAATAATATAACCATTAAGTTAATTAGTGAGGAAAAATCCCTAACGACCTCATGAACAACTAACAACACGACTTTCACATTTCCTACACGCATATACATACATTTATAACAATTTAAATTTATAATGATTGCAGAGACCAGCTCACATACGAGCACACATTTACATACATATGTATATAGCCACACATATTGCCGGTGGAAAAAAGGTGCGGAAATCTCCACTTTGCTTCGTCTGCAAAATGTCGTAACCCATTTAGTGGAAACTTTTAGTTTTATGTGTTGAAATTGGCCTAAAGGCGATTAAAATTATCTCTCTAATGTGTTGCATTTAACTAAAAATTCCAAAGTTTCTCCAACACTGGCACACATACACATTCGACCGCAACCCATTTGCCATACACACACACATGCATGCATGTATGCATGTGGGTGTCTGGAGCTTAAATTGCCGTTGAAGCGTTTTTTGCATGTTATACAGTTAACTTTCACAGCGCACCTTGACTTTGGTTAAACTTTCATAAGTAAATTAGTTTATGACAAAAAGTTAAGCAATTCTGGTTAAAAGTTAAAAATCTTATCGCATTACTTCTAATGTGTGCTTGGAGAGATTATCTGAATCGATAAAACTATTAAGGTGACAGTTAACCTTAGCATAAATATTTGTTGAAACTGTGAGTAACGCACGCGTTACAAAATGATATAAATGTGCCATTTAATTAAGCAAGTTGGCTTGAGTACAAAGCTTGAGAGTAAAGTTTCTGACAGGTTTAACCAAAAATAGCGAAAAAATAATTAAATATTTCATAATGATGTTTAGTAAATATGAGCGTAGGTTAGATTAATTTACAAAAGGTTTACATTAACAGTTGGGAGCTGGATCTTTGTGATGCCTAAAACTCTTGGGTAAAGATTGAGGAAAGTGTGGATATATTTCTAGAAGCCTATACTATGACCTTTATCAAATTTTTAAGCCTCACCATATAATCAACAAGCGACCGTTTAAAGCTCTTAAAACCCTCTATGCTTAACCTGACCGATAATGTTAACCGAACTCACACGAATCATGGTAGCAAGCACCGTAAGTCAATAGGTGAAGCTCCAACCGTTATCCAGTATCTTAATATTGAAACGATTTGAAACCCTTGAAAATGAATCGAGAAACCTTCATGTATCGACAAAGGTTTTGGAGATAAACAAAACTTCATTGAGGCGCCTCATTTTGATTGAAGTTAATATTCCCGGTTGATAGAAGAACTTGTTTCTCTTTCAACCCAAAAAAAGTTGGACAGTTGAGCTTAGAATGTAACCAGATAAATATCTTACAACGGGCACAACATGGATTTTTCTCCGTGAGTCATCCGCTGACCTTCGACCCAACTTCCAATGATTTCTCAGACTCACGATATTGAAGTGAAACTGTCAATAATTGTAAATTAAGCGGACTTCATTAATATCAAAAACTTAGTTTATCTATCGAGATCATATCGAGCGTACTGTGTAAAATATTATTAGAAAAAAGTATTGCGGTATTTTCGCTAGTTGGCGCTGGGAGCGCGTAGCTTTAGTTTTAATCGTCGCATCGGGTCATGCTACACCTTTTTGGAAAGCTAATTTCACGCGCTAACACCTGTTTGATTGATTGTCGTTTCTTTTAGGTCGTTCGTGAGTTATAGCATCGCAAACATGGAGAAATAAAGAGAAAATAAAGCATATTTTACAGTACTACTACGATAAAGGCAAAAATGCATCAAGCCGATAATAAAATGTGTGCAGTTTATGGACCCGATACAGTTTCCATTTCCA
>NW_017534408.1:677870-727105 GCF_001853355.1 Bactrocera latifrons
TTTTATGAACAACTGAAAATTCAATAAAAAATACCGCAAGACTTTTTTGACAACATAATGTTAAAGCCCACCGTCAACAAACTTATCAGATCTTATTATTGTGGCTTCAGAATTTAACAGTCAACAACTGGTCAGATATTCAACATGCGCTAAATCTTGGAAAAACTCCATGATAAAGCCATGAACGAAGGCAAGACCTCCTGCCATCAAGCAAAGAGTCGTCGCACTCGTCCCTAGGCTCCCACCGCTCTTAGGCTCTTCGAAATTCACCGCAGATTAATTCCTGCCAACAGGTGCTAATTCGGACAGAGCAGGCAATTAAGAAGAAAAGTTCTCTTTTGACGATCACAAATGTTCAAATTTGTTTGCCACACTTCCACTCGCCCCAATTTTTGGACGTCAGCACTGAACTTTTGGAACCATCTTCGCGCACACCTTTGTCATGTTCAGAGCTCCCTCTCAATGTCATGAATAACAGATTTTGATAAATTTATCATCTGGACAATTAAACAAATACTTATTCGATGGTCTGTATTCAAAACTTAGCGCACGCGAGTCACGTTGTCGGTGTTTGTCGAAGTCGCAGGTCTCCTAGCACGGTCTTCATCAGCGACCTCTTCCCGGACCCTACAAAGGCCTGGTGCCACCGAAACACACCACTTCTTGCTAAAGAAACATCTGGGTAAGACTGCTTGATCATATCAAACGTCTCTGCTGCATATTTACAGAGTAAGAGTTTCACACAGAAGTTAATCGCGTACCTTTGCTCTAACGAACACTGCATTTTCGGCTGGCACCACTCACAGAAACAGACTCTCCAGGTACTCGAGGACAACTGACCAGCTGCTCGTTCGTTAGCTAGGAACGCATTCTATCAAATCCAGTCGGTGAGCGTACGTTACAAAATACAGTCGCGGCGGAAAAAATCAGTCCTATAACTTTTCCGACAAACACTGTAAAATATATAATAAGAGGAGAATCAGTCTTAAAACCGAAATTTCGAAATCTTAATCCAAAGTTTAATTTATTTAAAGAGAAACAGACAGGTTAGGAAGATTTTCGCCATCGTATGGAAATTTCCCATAAGAGTGAGCGTGTGCCTAGCCACAAGCTGTTGACGAACAGATCAGGTGAGCAATTTTATGGCGCACAGCGTGCAACATTTAATAACATCTACGCATTTTATATTCACAAATTTGGTTAATTTTAAAAAATGTGCACACAATTTCATTAGACTTGTTCACACTTCCCACGACAAGTTGCCCGACATCAGCAACGCCATCAGCCATAACCACCAGTGAAAATCAGCATCAACATCAGCAGCACCTAAGGCAACAACAACGACAACAACAACAACCAGTAGCATCATCATCATAACAATCAAACGCAACAATGCAAAATGCATAGAACAAACAAGGCAAGTGGAAGAAACGACCAACTTGAGCGCAAGCAAAAAACCCAATAGAAGAAAAAAAAACGAAAAAGAAAATGAGAATGAAGGAAAACGCTGCGTTATAATAAAAACATAAAAACTCTTAACGCCCCAAGCGCCAAAAGTCAAGGCTTTACTACCACATGTTTTTTGCCGCATTATAACATGATTACCCGCACAGGGGCGAGACAATGGAGCGGTTACCCACAGCAACTGTACACAGTTTTGTATGTAGTGCGTGTGTGCGTGAGTGCGCAGCGGCAGCAAACAACTTCAGAACAAAGAATTTCCGCATGCAAAATAACTTTATTCGCCTGGGTATACAACAATATAGATATATATATATATATGTATATAGATGTACTATATATTTATATGATATATTTATGTATATATTTGAGCCAACATATTTAGCTTTACTACTATATAAACGCTATATTTGTATGTAGAAAGTGGCAAAAGCAAAAAAAAATTTCGCAAATAGCTGAGCGAAAGATCCCCCAAGAAATTCAGCGTATTTAACGGCAGCAAGAGAAGAATGCAGTTTGGCACGCAGTTGACGCCGACGACACAATTGTGGCTTGTTTAGCTTCATTTAAGGAAATGTCACACGCTCGATGGGCCAGCCACCATGACTACAGCGCAGCTATGGTGGGGCGAGGTGAGGATGAGGAGAGGTATTTCGCAACCATTATAGAATCTGCGTTGCCGCAACAAGGAGCACACTCGGCGCAATACCCAAAGGAGCAAAGAGCAAGGAGCGGCAGCGGAGCAGCGACACCAACAGCGAAAAGCAAATAGCTGAAAGCAAATGGCAAAGAAGCTGCTCTCATACGTTTATACTCATTATGCACACAAGCAAGGCATTCGAATACAGCATGATATATACATACACATACATTTCTCACATATACAAGCATTTATGTAGATGTGTGTATGCTCGAGTGCGCCCAAGATGCCACAATGAGCTGTGTCGCAATTGCGCACACACACACTGCTATCGAATAGCTCAATCGAATGCCATGAGGAGTTAAAGTTCTTGGTAAATGAAACCGTTACTGAGACCTTCCAAGTAAGACACTTCGTTATGTCAGTTATTGCAATTAAGCGTGTGTGTATGAGTGGGCGCTTATTTTTAATTTAACGTGTGACTCAGACATCGCCGCATTCGACACCCTCTAGCGCTGTTCTTCACATATTCGAATATGCTGTCTACAGTGTCTACAGCATAACACAACTTATTTGTAAAAATATATATTATTTGTAAAAAAATATGGCTATGCAAGATGATATCTTCACATTTTGTGAACTTTTTCTACTCTAATGGATGAAAGATCCTAATTCATATGGTCGTATTTTGAATTCTACGCTTCTCACTGCTTTTAATGGGAGATTTTTTTAGACAAAATAAACATGTATAAAGTCTTTCCTACCCTAGTGAAATTTGGCAAAACTAACAACGTTTTATCGTATTTTAATAAAAATATTTTTTATCGCCTACCAACTAGGCTTCTGAGCCATTACAAACATCCTATACTCAATCCATTTTTCCAAGCCTCGATTGGAATGGATTTCAATACTCAACGATTTAGGTTTTTATCTAATTATTCATCAATATTTATTTTATAACCCTCAAAATAATCCCCACCAGATGTAATACACTTATGCCAACAAATTTTCCATTCTATCTCTTCGATCGACAGAGTCGAGCGTCTTTGAAGGCTTTGATCCCTGTGTATCAAAAATGTGTTGAATCGCGTCAATATCGAGTGCGCATATTTTTTCTACAGAAATTCCTTTTATTTTGATTCTTGCAAGTTGCAAAAGTATAAAATGTTCGGTTGCGCCCGAACTTAGCCCATTCTTTTCAGTTTTCTCTTCATATCACCTCTATTCGATTATTTTCATTATCAAGGATAAAGCTCAAACCTTATACAAATATGGACTATGGAAATTCATACAAATCCAGAAATTAAAATTTAACGATTTTTAAATTTAAATACAACAGATCATGAACAGATGACCAACAGTATTTTTAAAAATATTTTGAAGAGCTTAACACTTTGTCCTACTTTAAATTTAAGACCACGAACTACCAATGATAGTCGATTTTTGAATGATCTCAATCATTCCATCATTCATCAAAAAGTTAAAGTCTCTGTTATGGAGAGAAATATCAATATGGTAGAAGAAGAAGAAAAAAGATTATTTTCAAAAATTCGAACATTCTTCAAATTACATCTTGATTTGATAAATTTTATAACCAGCGATTTTTCGATTATAGCGCAAAATTTTTATCAGTCTAGCACTTAGAATAAAACCTAAGCTTTTTCGTTTACAAACTGTGAGCAGAAGAACGAGAACACCATGATAAAACACGGCCCGACAAAACTTTAAATTTGAACATCTAATTTTCTCTTAGCGGGAGACCAACTTGATTCCGAACCAATAAGCGAAGTTTTATCTATTCTATTCACTCTTCCATATTCAAGCAGGCATTGCTGTCAATTATGTAAAGCTTTCTGGAAGACAGCGATGTAGAAACCTCTGTAAACTTTCTCCTCAACTTTCGAGTTTTCACTGGATTGAAGTGGAACTGGTCGGTTAAACAGCAGGAAGAATTGACTGGAACCGAAATGCTTCAGGTCCACCTCAGTTTTGTGACTGGGTCAAAAGGCTTCGCCGACAGATGAGCAAAGTCGAAGGGTTTCTTTGACATCACAGAGAACAGAAGCTTCAAGTGTCCAAATGATTTCCCATGACAAAAGGCATCAGCCGCATAATATATTTTCAAGGTAAATTCTAACTGCATACACCAAATCGAGTTTAAACTTAAGTTTAAGGAAAGTATTTTTCGCCCATACATATATGATAGCCAATAGTCGCCAATCCACAATGTGATTGCTGCGGCCCACCCACTACAATGATAAAAATTGCAAAACTGTAAAGCTGCTGCCACATTTCCAGCGCTATCAACACATTCGCACTGCCACACAAATGGCTAGATGGATACGAAACGTTCATTAAAGCCGACGCGTATGACCCCATAAAAATCTCATTTGCAACACGAGCGCGCACTCCACCAAGCGCAGTTTGCAAACCGCCAACTATGTGTGTGTGTGTGTGTCGGTATGCATATGTGCGTACGTGATAAGCCGTGACAATGTGTTGGCGCCACAAAAGCGACACAAATCGAATGAGCAACCAGTCGGGGCAACAAAGTAAGGCTTCAATTGAAAGAGGTTGGTGCAACACACACCACCAACAAGCAAGCAGCACTAGACAACGTAACTGCTAACCAGCAATATGAAGTGAAACTACAATAATAGGAAACTATGAAAGCGATCGAACAGCCGACCCACCGACCGATTGACTAACCACCCCCACCGCAAGCTTCATTATACGCGCTTCACTGTGAAGACCAATCTGGCTTGTGCATCAGGTGGGGAGCGCGGAAGTAGCTAGATTGCGAACGGCGGAAAAGTAACAGTTGCATAGGCTCAAATTAGACACAATTACAAAATCCGCTCCGACTGAATCCTTTCCTGTCCAACGGTGACGTAAGTGTTCTGGGATGCGCAACGGCAGCCGAGGCTGTTTCGTGGTATAAAAATCGTTAGGTTGCGCCGAAACATCGACCATTGCGCTTTATTGTTTTGCCGATGGTGTGTGATGGTATGTGTGTGTATGAGTGTATGTATGTGTGGGTGTATGTGTATACAGTACCAGTCGGCCTTGCTTAACTGAAGCCGGATTTCCGCTGCTCATAAACGGATGTACCCTCTCAAATGTACTGGTCGCCTAACTACGCCTAGCATCCTCTACATGTACACACAAACATTTGTATGGCAGTGTGTAACAGCAGCTCTATCGGTATGAGAGTTCAATGTGGTCGCCAAGGGACCGTATCGATTGCAGCAGCAAATGACAAAATGGCAAAGTGAAATTGACAAGGCGACCAGGTAGTGCATTGGTCATAACTGTACAACTGTGTGAGGTATATCTATGTTTCAGTATATGCGTGCGTACGTGCGGTAACACATGCTAATTGGGTCATCATTTTTATGGCTGGCAGCGCATAGCGTCACCAAAGCGCAATTGCATGGAGTAAGTGAATTGTGGTGGAACCCCTTTGACACTGGCGCTTATGACTTTAGTGATTTTTGAACGCGCATACAAGGGACAGCTACGTATTATATCAAGAAAATTCCGCTGCACCGAAGCTAAAATACCCTGCGCAGGTTCATTTCTTATAGTAACTGTAGGTCTAAACTGAAAATATAACTGACCAATTCCACTCACCCTTCCAGCAATATGAAGATTACTTAGCACTATGTTAGAGAAAGTGATGCTTTACGAAGATGCTTATATTTTTAAAGTCAGTCCCGGTCGGTTAAATTGTAGAGCAACTTAGTGCTTTAAAGATCTGATCTGAATAATATACACGGTGGGTCCCAAAGTAAACAGCACTTTTTAAATCTAGCGATCACTGGTAGAGCAATCTATATACCGACCGATGCGTTAGAATCTGCTGTCTTTATGGATTGTCCAGTGAGAATTTCATAACATTTTATTGATTGAAAGTGAAGTTAATCCGTTTTAAGTGTCAGTATGTTTGTGTTATCGTTTCAATTGATCAACCAAGTTTATGGCGATGATTGCCTATCCCGTAGCAGAGTGCAACGAATGGTTTCAACGTTTTCAAAGTGGTCGTGAGGCCATAAATGACGATCAACATGTGGGCCAATCAAAATCCGTGATCACCGGAAATTCCATCGAAACTGTGCGTGAATTCATCAAAAATCACTCAAAATCAACATTGAAATTCATGAAAATGAAATTGAACATCTCCGAAATATCGACTTATCGCATTTCGACCGAACATTTGGGCTTACGAAAGGTGTGTGCACAGTTTGATCTGCACAAATTGACTGATGACCAAAAAGTGCTCAGAATCCAACATTCGATCGACGCTTCTGACCGATTATTTGACCAAAAATCACATTTTAACCACTCCCCGTATTCACCTGATAAGACAACGTGTGACTTCTTCCTTTTCGAAAAAATGTATGGAAAGGAAACCGTTATGCAGACGTAAAGATCTTCAAAAGGCTTGCACCAGCATACTAGCGGCCATGCCGGCCAACGAGCTAAAACACTCGTTCGACATGCTTTTGGACCGCGCAAAAAGCTGTATTGAATGAAATAAATTGATTCTGCCGAAAAAGCATTTATTCTGTTTGTTTTTTAAAGTCCTGTTTACTTTGGGACACGCCTTGTATTATTTATAGATTATGGCTTATTGCAGACATCTTGTCAAACAAAACACTGTTCCATATAAGGGCTTGTTTGATGGCTCAGTTTATGTAACGGATATATCTTATTGTGATCTGACATCGCTGTTCCAACATATGAGCAACTCTAGGAAGAAACGGGTGTGTGCAAAATTTCCGTTCGACATCTCTAAAACTGACGGACTAATTCGCGTTTGTGGCAGCAAGGAGGAAACACAAAGCATTTATGCGATTTAGCCGAGTTAATATCAGCGCGTCAATTTTTCTTCCTTTTCGCTATTTGGGGCCAATTAGTGATTCACAATGTAGCCAGGTCCTTCTAAACCTCGCTTTTCTAACTTAGAAAAAACTTTCCTCACCCTCAGTGTCCCGTCGAATACTCTCAGAGCTGAAGTGTTTTCATCCATTCGGATAGCATGTCCTAGCCAGCGCTGCCCTCTCTTCATTCGTTGAACTACGTTAATGTCGTTCTATATCTCGTACAGCTCATCATTACATCGAATGTGGTACTCGCTTTTGCCAACACGTAAAGGACCATAAATTTTTCACAAAACTTTTTTCTCGAACACTTCTAAGGTCGATACATTAAATGTTGTCATTTACCATGGCTCCGCACCATCCTTTTCTCTTCAATTACCCACTCAGTCCGAAGTACCACCTGCTGGCAAGAGTTATTCTGCATTGGACTATGAGACTATTCTGTCTATTCTGGTTCCTAGATAGACGAAATTATCTACGTCCTCGAAGTTATGACTGTCTAAAGTGACGCCAAGTCATGCATGCTTGTTTGATGACAATTCGTCTTGCCCTCATTCACTACCAGACCCATTTGCTTCGATTTCTTACCTAGTCTGGAGAACGGAGAAGCAACGTCTCAGTTATCGAGGCCAATGACATCAATATCATCGACGTACGCCACGTGCTGTACCCTCTTACAGAAAATGGTACCTTGATATCGAACGGCTCGTGGAAGTGTTTGGTGTTGCTCCGCATTAGCTCATACAGCCGTATTAGATTTGCGGGGATAACAAGTTTTTTCATAGCGGCATAGAGGCAGTTCCTCTTCGTGTATCAAAGACGGCCTTATAGACGCCAAGAGGTGCTTTATTTCACGGATCGATTTGGCGCAAGGTGAATATCTGGTCGGTAGTTGATTTGCAAGGCCTAAAGCCACAGTAATAAGATCCAATCAGTTAGCTGACGTGAGCTTCAGTCTTCCACACACTACGCTCGATAAGTTCCTATATGCCATATTAAATACGCTTATTCCATGGCAATAAGCGCAAATCCTTTTTAGTGGATTGGGCACAGCGCACTTAAATTCCAATCATCGCGCATGCTTTCATATGACCATATTTTGCAAAGAAACTGATGCATGTACTTTGTCACTTGTTCGCCGCCGAGGTAAGAAACTAAAAATACTATTTGAATTGTTTTGTTGTTGGTTCAGTAAAAATATCACTTTCAGTCGACATATTTTTTCGGAGAGCTATGTTTATATAATGTTTTCATGCTGTTGCCACGCGACTCATGAGTTCAATTGTTGGGTCACCCCTAACAGAAACTTTCAGGATAGTTTATGTTCATTGAAAATACAGTTCACAAATGAGAATAGAAGCTTTTCCAGGACAATAGTGTTAGAGTACAGACAATGATTTTAGTCTTAAGCGATGAAAAACCGTGAGAAAGGCTTCTTTACTTATATTACATTATTTTTCTAAAAACTATTAAAAATTTCTATTTATATTATATATATTTCCATTAGTCCAAATTATTTGTAATTTAATACAATTATTTCCAACTGAAAGTGCAATGATTACAATTCTCTGTCGCAATCTCGGCCAATTAATTTCCAATAATTACCAACTATTTAACAACTATGTAGGTCGCAATCTACATGATACACCGTTAGGTATTAACGCGTATATCTTAAGATGGCATACCAAACGTATATATATTTACATGTATGTGTGCTATGCAAAGTAAATATGCATAGTTGTATGCATGATTGCACGCGAGTGTAAAGCTTTAAACGCTAATCCGCGCTGACCTCGTTCGATAATGTTGCGTACACGCTTCGCTGCACAAACAACCGAAAGTGTTAATATCCCGCGGCGATTTTAATATGCACAGTCAACAACAACAAAGACAAATAACAACAGAAATTGCCTTTCTTTGTTCACCAAGTAAGCTTGATTAATGTGGACACCACACTGTTGGAGAAATTTAAATCACGGCTTGAAATAAAAAAAAAAAAAGCAATCAATTAAAATTATTAAACCCGTTAAATATTTATGTTTTTATGTAATATAAAAGATACGCTTCCACTATTTTTGTACATATACTTATATAGTAAGTATTATATGTGAACCCTATAAGTATGTTAATGGTTTATATAAAGTTAGAAGATCGAAAAAACAAATTTTGAGAAAAAATCTGCGTTTAATTTCGAAAAAATATATTTAAGAAGCTCGTGTTGAAATATTAGACTAATCGATTTTCGAGGAATGTTGGTCACCAACTTGTACTCTGAAACGCCTTTGAAATTTGGCTGCAACTTCGAAAATATCCACCAGAACGAAATTTTCTGCGCGTATTTTTAAATAGATGTATATTAAGAAAATTAAATCAAATAAATTATTTTTCGAAAATTCGAACAGTATATAACCCCTTAAACTTGCTTAATATTTGTTTTTGGGTTTCAAAGTTTTGCGAGCTTTATATTCATCATTATTTTCTTATGCAATAATTTCATCACCAGCAAAGTATCAGCTCTAAATCGGGAGATTTTCCCTCTGCATGCTCTTTTGCGCAAACGTACTAAATATCAAATAAAGACAATATTCCTGTGTAAACATAGTGAAACTTTATAGTTTCAGGCTTTTATTGACACTATGCTCGCGTGCAAATAGATATATGGATACAACATATATAAAGATATTTAAAGATATACATATATGCATGTATATATTTAAATGAATTTTAATATATTATATTTTTACACATATCTATATCACTACGTTTAAAGTGGCTTTCACCAAATTTATTTTCAGAAAAATTGGAAATCGAAGGCCATAATTATCACATCAGGCAGGCTAAAAGTTTCTATTCATGAATTAATATATTTTATGAAAAAAAAAAATTTAACAAAGCTTATAAGTATAAAAGAAATAGCTGACAATATCAACAGATATCAAAAGAACTTGAAAAGTTCGGCGTGTGAAATTTGTGTGCAAAATCGGCTACCCGCGAACTGAAAATCAAGCGATATATAGTCTAAATAAAAATCATGGTTAAGAAGGCTTGAAATCAATAACGCGTATACTCTAGAGCTGTAGAGCGAATAGTTCCAGTTCTCAAATGTTTAAGAAAGAGCAGAATAAAAACAATCGCCGAGACTGAGGAGAAGTGTAATTTAAGATTTAACTTTTGGTGCGTAATTCCACAATACCTTGAACTAATAAATTATTTTGGTATATGTATATATATGTATGTATATCTATGTTGGGTTCGCCAAGAGATGTCATACGTTAGTAATAAAGATTCTTTGTTCCAATACTCCAAACATGCGTTAACAGGCTACTATGTCTGTACATCTTTTTCTGAACATGTACCAATTACAATTTTACCTGAAAGAATGTTTTTGTGGAAAGTTCTTTTTCATTGCTTTAGTGTGTGTTTTGGTAGAGGCTTATGATGAGCGAGAATGAAAGAAAAAGAATTTTTGAGAGTTAGCAGCAATTTTAAGACATTCGAAAGCTCTCGGATACATTCAAAATTAGTGAAATTATATGGCATGAGAATTGTGACATTAAAATACTATTTAAGATATCAGAATAGTCGCTGGAACACTGCGAAAGAAGCTGACAAAGCTTAATATGCATGAAGTTAGGAGACATAGACATTTGATACCTGATGAATTTCAAGAAAATGAAGTTGACCTGCTAGTAAGCTGAAAGGCTTCCTACATTTGTTGCTCAGGCTGTTAATCTTTGGCGATGACAACGCTAGCAATGCCGCCTAGTTATCTATGTATGTATATAATAATATTTATTGTAGTTATTCATTAGTTATTAGTAGTTATTTATTATTCTCCACTGACTTTCTCTATGAGTAATTATGCTACTTGAAAGATGCTTGCTGAGTTTGGTAGACGGATGATGAGAAAATTGTTAATATCCTCTGCATTCGATTTTAGATCTCTTGATACAGATTGAGATAGCATTTTCCTCCTCTACTAAACCTTTTCTCCGTTCACGTCTGGAGGCTATTCTCATCTGAAAGTTTTTGTAGAAATCTAACCTCTAGACAATATAGTCTAATCTATTTAGATTTAATTTGAGCTGATTCAGAATATAGTTATATATCCAATATCTAGAAGCATTATCTTTTTTTCTTTTGTATAAAAATGTCAAGCTACATTTTTGGAATACTCTCACACACATACTTCCTTTTTTTTGTGCTCCCAGAATAAATTGTAAAAATTGGGCACTATTCTTAAGGCCAGTGCCAAAGTAATCCCTTGAAACTAGACTGTCTTATATTTGACTACTTTACATATTCCATTATATACACGATCATGGTTTATTCATCGTCGAAAGTTCAGCATGCTAAGACTTATGCAACCATTTTCTGATAAATAAAACTCATGCAAAAAAAAAAATTGACGCATAATAGGAATTAAAAACAGGGTGTTCCAAATTTATATAGGATTTCCGCCATTTAATTTATAATTTAATAAAGTGCAGACAACCATAAAAAAAATTAATAAATCGTTAAGACTTAGTAAAAATGGCGGGAAAATTTCAAAAATAATGAAAGCTTGGCAAACGCAGTTCGGAAATTTCGAACAAAGTATAGCCAGAATAGTATTTTAACTTCGTCAACTGTTAATATTGATTGAAATGGAGGCAAATTTAAAGCTTGAGCGCATTTTTGGGATACCCGTATAAGATTTTGCGTTATCAGAACTCAAGTTGTTCTGGTAAAAGATTTTCAAAAAAAGTAAAGTATTTTCTATCTGATCAAGAATTTAAAGGGTGATCCATTTCAAGATTTCTGACTTTTTAAAAGAAAAGACACAAAATTTTCATATTTAATGGGAAATGTTTATTATCATTCGAAAGAACCTTCTTATGTATTTATTTTTTTAAAATTTCCTCTTTCAAAGGATGGTCCATCTGTTGAATCGAATTGTCGATGACTCGTTGGCGCTTTTCTACAGGTAACTGACGAATGGCACGCATGATGTTTTGATCCAAAGCCTGAATCGATATCGGAACCATATATATGATATATATGATATAGAGATTATGCTTCAAGATAATATGCTTATTAATACATATATGATATAATGAATATTTGACCCTTAATATGAACTTCCGCCAAAACCGTAAAGGCAATTATGATATAAAAAATTTACATACTGCCATTATAAGCTTTAATTCAGATTAGGTTTCATAAATTAATATTTATAATATTGAGATCAAAAATATTATTAAGCAAGCTATTATTTTTAAACTCCAATAAGCTTTTAATTTACTATAAATATGATTCTTACGAGTATATACGCTAAATCAACACCTTCTTGAAATTCATTATTTTCGCTTGTCACAAATTTGTATACATATACTATGTATGTACTCGTATTAGCACTCTGCCTCCCACAAATGCTCGCAGTCTTGAGCATTTATTTGTATGCTGCACTCGTAAAGCCTTTAATGTCACCGTCCTAAGTGTTTGCGGATATTAAAGTGTCAACGTGCGAGTGTCGGTAAAATTTATGTCTGTCAACTGATTGCCCAAAGTAAATCTGTAGTGCCAAGATTAGATAGCTACTGTCGCATGTGCGGTTAGTGTAAATATAACTGTTAATATGTTATTGCGAGTGCGTGAAGCAATAAAATTCCACTTAGCCACGAGTCCGATATGTTTTTCTAATCCTCTGATCTGCAAACAATCGAAATAAAAACAACGAGCCACAAGAATGACAAAATATATATATATATATATATATATATATATATATACTCTCGGTTACATATTTTTGTGTTTCGTATTTCCTTTCCTTTTTGGTCAGAAGATGGAGACACTAAACCACACTCTGTGTACATTGGCACAGCAATATATGAAAAAGTGGGTAGAAGGTGAAGATATGCACAAACAACTTGATAAATAGTTATATATTCAACGTCCACAGGTAGCCAAAGGGGATGACTAAAGCTCTTTCCAGGAAAAAGCAAAGCGGCGCTCGTTTGTCTTCTGAAATGCTTCCCACGTATTGTATTTTGCATTTCTTCTTCTATGACTTCTGATAATTTTCTTAAGTTTATAAATATTTTGTGTTGAACTTCTTACTTTTTAAAGACCTTAACTCCATAAGTTGAATTTATTATAAATAAACAACTCTTCTGCCAAGAAAATATGGCTGTCAACTCAGAGTATAGTTTTCAATTCATATCGTGAAATTCTTTGACAAATGGTTCAATACACCTTAATCGAGAATATCTCAAAAAACAACTGAGCGATTCTCGATGATTTGTTATTGTTGTCTAATCCCGAAGGATAAAAGGCAGAAGAAAGCGTCGGAGCACCTATAATCTAAATAGATAAAAAATTAGAATTACGAGCTGAATCGATTTCAGCACATCCGTTTGGCTGTATATAGGCGAACTGCTCTCTCAGTTGGGAGGATGGAGTCTTGGGAGTGGCCAGAAACGATTCATCTACCTCTGGCTCAAGCGTTTTACGTCCGCAATGAAAAACCCCAACAGTCTAGAATGAGAAACCTTTTTTTTTTTTTTTTTTTTTTTTTTTTTTTTCATGGTTTTTTTTTTTTTTTTTTTTTTTTTTTTTTTTTTTTTTTTTTTTTTTTTTTTTTGATGACGACCATGGCAAACGAACTAAGGATTACGATTTGAGAGCACGCCCCTAGAATGTGTGGTTCTTTAATTAGGAAGGTGACGATACCCAGCTGGTTGAGTGAAGGCTGACATCACCGCCGTCCAAGATCTTGCCGATGGACGGGACAAGGACTGAGTTGGGTATGTCCTTGTGGTATTTACTACAGTGGCCATATAAAGGAGCACAAATTCGGTGTAGGATTTGTGGTGGGAGAGAGACTCCGTCACAGAGTACTGTCATTCTCCCCGGTGGATGAACGTATAGCCACCATCCACATCAAAGCGAAGTTCTTCAATTTGCGCAAACGCCCCGACGGAAGAGAAGGACGATGTGCTTGGCAACTTTAACGCCAGGGTGGGTAAAGAAGGCATCTTTTGCCCAACAGTCCGTAAACTAAGTGATCTCCTTCGCCGGTATATGGTTATCTGTAGTACTAGATGCCAACATAGAAATAAATTCACCAAGCTCGTCGGTTGTCTCCGGATCGTAAAGCCACCAGCCAGTTGAATCATGTTGTGATAGACGCAAGACACGTCTCCTGTGTTTTAGACGTGCGTACGCTTCGAAGTCCTAACATCGACTCATACCACTATCTAGTTGCAGTCAAGATACGCACCCGCCTCCTTTATTGGAGGCTATAGCCAAGTTAACAACAGCGCGCCAACCTTTCTCTTGAAAACTCGAAACGCGGACTCACCGTATTTTGTCATAGTTCAAGCCTCTACACCATATAGCAGGACGGAGATGATGAATGACTTGTAGAAACTGGTCTTTGTTCGTCGAGAGTGCACTATTACTTTTCAATTGCCTACTCCGCCCAAAATAACACCTCTTGACGAGAGTTATTCTGCGTTGGATTTCGAGGCTGCCATTGTTGTTGATGTTAAGACTGGTTCTAAGATTTACATATTTACGTACGTGAGCTTGGTCGTGAGTGCGACGACTGTTTGTTTGATGACAGGAGATATTTCTTCCTTCCGTCGTTTTCTAACAGACCCATTTGCTTCGCTCGTTCTTCAACCTGGAAAAAGCAGCACTAATGGAGCGGTTATTATGGGCAATGATAACGATGTCATCGGAGAAGATTGTACCTTGTCTATTCAGCTCCATATCTCGAACTATTTTCTCCTTTTACTGCCGGAATAACTTATCAAAGTTAAAACCTTTTATAAGGCTCTCGACTCTTCTAACCAATACATATTTATATTAATATCTACGCTTGTGATTCGTTGCTGGTTTTAACTTCACTTGCGATCAGCTGGCATGTCAGTTAAGGTTTAGACAACGCACTTGACATTGTTGCCACTTAGCAAGATTTTGTTTTTATGACACACACACACATATTTGTTTACGAGAGAAAACACATACTTACATAACTACAACTAAATAACAGCAGCACGTACACTTACACATTCTCACGCAAGTAAAAGCAATTCTTATGAAAACAGCCATTAAATATGCAAAGTTGGAAACAACAACAACAAAAGTTATGAATTATTTCCAGCTGGATGCTGGATAAAAACCACATAACTGTATACTCATATGTTAAGTGCGAAATGCGCATATGTGTGTGTAAAATAAGGCAAACTGAAATATGAATTCAAATTAAGGCACATCTTCAAGCATATTCAACACAAGCAGAAACCTCGAAATAAATCACCGTTATATACAAAACCGCAATATGCCACTAACAATCACGTCAATGCCTGCGAGAGATCTTTCCAGCACACACGTAAGTTTAGCAGCAACGGGCAGTTGAACGCTTTAAATTGAGTTGAAAATATGTGGAAAATTCTTATACTCCGCTCAAACACTCGCCTCTCTGCCGCTTGCTGCATGCTTCTTGGCAATATTTTTCTACCTTTTTGCTTCCCTTTTCACACCTCGGTGCGGCTGTCTGTCGCGTCGGTGCGATAACGACATTATAATGTTTTATTGCTAACAATGGGAGAACAACATGTAAATCCTCGACCGTTCATATACCGTTGAGAATGGACTAGCCGCACAAGACTGACTGACACTTTTGCTGCAGCAGATAACGGCAACCTCAAGCGCTTAATACACCACACTTTCAGCCGATTTACGTTGTTGTTCTTCATTCATTCTTCTCCATCCAGTCCGTGTCTGCTTTACTTTGGTTTGGTTTGCGTCGTTTTTTGTTTTTGCTTTTGTTGGTTTCGTGACAACAATATGTTGGCAGATAAACACCTTCACTTGGGTTTTTATCATCGCTTTTTCCATATGTTTTAATGGCTCTTTACTTAACAGAGAAATGCTGCCGCTTATCACACTGAGGTACTTGCCCAGATGACCCATTCATTTGTTAGCGTATTGTCATTCAAAGTATCAGATTAGTAATATGGCGCTGGAATATATTATTAGTTTTAAGGATTATTTAAAACAATAACTCGTAAAGTCAAGTCATTTTAACTGCAAAAGGTTTACTGGCAAATTTCGAAATTCTTCCGAGGTAAATCAAGTTGCTTAGTTTGAAACAACAACAGTTAGTGGGGATTGTCGATGTATTTATTTGCCTCAGTGTTCCTGATTTAAATGGTGACGTCAGCCGACTCCTAAACTGTAGCTCTCGCGTCAATCGCCAGTTACCAATCGAAATGTTCGACCCAGTCAGCGAAAATTTAACTCAACGGATGATCCAACTGAGGCGTAGTCGTGACCAGCATTTGAAATAGATGATCTTCAAAAAATAAATACCAAAGAATGTTCCGTCGAATGGTAATAAGCATTTCGCATTAATTTCCAATTTTCTGCGTTTTTTCTTTCAAAAAGTAGTCAACCTAGAAATGGATCACCCATTATAATTTTGTATGTATCTGTTTCAAATATTTTTGTACTGAGGCAATTTGTTATTGACCTAGCGGCTGTACGTAACACCTAAAACCAAGCGAGATAGATATAGAGTTTTAAATATATAAAGGAGAAAAATTTAAATTCGGCTGACTGTCTGTCTATCCGTCCCTCTGTTCATCCGTCCGTGCATGCTGTAGCTTGAGTAGAGATTGATATATCTTGATGAAACTCAGTATGCTGGTTGCGTAATACAAAAAAAATTAAGAGGTCGTCGATGTGTTTAATCTGACGACTGCCACGCCCATAAAACCCAATTCAACGAAAACCTATAAAGTGCCATAACTAAGCACTAAGTTAAAATATAAAGCTCTAATTTCGCACAGGGATTTGCAGTTGTAAGATACACACGTAGGCGCAAATTCTTGAAAGTAGGCGTGGCCCCGTCCTCTAATAAGTTTAAGAAACATATCTCCTAAACCACTAAAGCTACAACAACCAAATTTAGTCAGTTCAAATATTATAAGAACTTCTACCGACAATGCGAGAAGGGATGAAATAGGAATACAAGCCCGCTAACTCCCCATATAACGGTAATGTTCAAAACTACTAACAGCGCGATATAAATATATAACTAAATACGCCAGAAGCATTAAATTTTATCACCGAGATGATATGAGAAACTTTTATTGGAGCCTGTGGGAAATTAATGTGAGTTTTCTCAATAAAAATGAGGGAACATATTTTAGTCATAACAGTGTATCTTTGTGTTGAGCGAAAACTAAAATGTTCGGTTTCTCCGAACTTAGCTCTTTTTTACTTGTTTTTAAACTAGTTTTTCTCAAAACTGCAAATGAGCTAAGCATTTTACATTTTACAAATTTGGCAAGTTTGGCAAAAGTGAACAAGTTTTTGAGTAAAATTAATTTTTTTTTTTTTTTTTTTTTTTTTTTTTTTTTTTTTTTTTTTTTTTGGTGAAATGACGAAATATTGTTAGTTTCTGTTTATTCACGGTCGGTGGTTCTACGGTTAATATCTTAATATCTTCTCGTTTAGAATTCACTACAGCAGTGGAGGATATTTTTTAATGCGGCCGGTTATTGTATTGGCTATTGTCCAAAGTGTTACAACAATCCGCGAACCTGTTGTATAGATCTGACCACTGAATCAAATCTGAGTGATAAAAAACAAGTTCTTGTATAGAAATTTCCCTATTTGTAACGGCTATTCTTACTTCGGTATAACCGATATTTAAATTTTTTCTTGTTTTTATAATAAATTTAAGTTGACAGATATTATATAAATTTAAAAAGTTTCGATATACCATATAAGAACTATCGCAAACGAAATCTATACTGCGTACATATAATGTTATTATAACACTAAATAAAATTTGTGTTCTATATTTTCATAACCACACTTTTTAACTTCGCGCGGAAATGTAGGCAACATTTTCGAATTAGATTTGTTATAGTAATTTAAGGCCTTCAATCAGACCGAGTTGACAAGCTGAATACCGCAAGCATTGAATATACATATAATTTTGAATATATCCCTCGACAAGTTTCACTGGCATTGTTCAATAGCTGCGATTTTCTCTTTGCAGATATTTTAATGTTCAACACAAGCACAAAGGATACAATAAATTTTCAAGTTTAATGTTTTAAAAATTTGTAAAAATGTGCACCTTACATAATTTCAGAGATAGAGCACATGTGTGGTGTGTTTGTTTTTGTTGGCATTTACCAATGAATGTAATTAATTTTGTTAATTTATTTACACGTTAATTATTTTTAAAATGTCATTTAAATATTTGTCACATTACCTAGTTGTTGTCACGTGTTGTTTCCGTAATTGTTGTTTCAGCTGAAGCTGTGTGAGTGCATGTATGTGAATGTGTGGGTGTGTGCTTGCAGCCAATTGTGGCCGCAACGATTAACAACACATATTAAACAATGGCAAAATCATGAGTTAAATCAACAACATTGAACAAAAACAAGAAAACAAACGACCAACTGTCAACTGGCAACAGCTACACAAACACACACACACACACACACACACACAAGCAAGCAATCGTTCAATAAAGTGAAGTGGAGCAGAGCGCAGAGCTGGCGTAAACAGCAGCAATATTGGCAGTCCGGCATGACAACAGAATGGACAAGTGTTAAATGTTGTTGACACAAAATCAATATTAGCTTGTGTGTGTATATGTGTGTGTGTGTGAAGGAAAAGTAAGCATGTGATTATATATGGATGTATGCATGTTTTTACGGACGTGCCTCGCTTTCGAGCATTAACACTTCGCCCACCGATTTGTCTATGCTGCGTATATGTGTGCGTGTAAGTGAAAATTTATTTGTGCAATTACCGTAAATGCATTAAAAAATCACACAACAATTTATTCTATTAGCCAAAGTGCAAATCCGTGCGTAGTTCCGCTTAGAAATTGCGGAAAACGGCAAAGCAATTGTAAATAAATGTGAAAATAGACGCCATTTTTTCAGCTTCTACTGCAAAAGGATAACAAGAAAGTCAGCTTAACGGCTGTTTGTTGCATAAAATATGCAGGCATTGGCTTGCCAACGTGTTCTTCCAGCCATTTGGTCAACTACGCTTGATACATGTCCATATACAACACATACATATGTGTGAGTATATATAAATAGATGTGAGTATGTAAGTGTATGTGAGTATATATATACAATTTTGTGTACGTATATGTGAGTTTGTGTTCGTGTTTTGGCCGTGGTCATTCTCGCAAGTTTGCTGCTGTTATTCCTTGCTCGCACTTATTGAATTGCAAATCAGCAAGATAAGGCAGTCGACGAATAAATAGCAAATCCGTATATACATACTTAACGCCTTACGCACCTAGCTGGAGTCCCTCCTCAACGATTTAGTCACATGTGTATGTATATGTGCGTGATGTAATGTATGTATGTAAGCTCAATAATGGCAACATTTGTTTACAAGTCAGTTGCTTGTTGGTCAACAGCTCCGCCGGCGTTGCTAGAAAGTGTTTAAGCTTAAACATTTGACCGACTTGCTCATTTCTTATGCCAATGTGTTTGTTATGTCTTCCTGCTCTTGTAGTTATTGTAGTGTATTTTGTTTGTATTATTATTATTCAAAGCGCTCTTGGGTTGTTCTCGGAATTTATTTCAATATCAAATCCATCTTTGACACATATGTACAACAAACAATGTAGCCGCCTCTTTGGGTGACTGCCATAACAAATTTTTGTGCGTTGCACTATTTTAGTATGTGATTACCCGATGGCGCGTCAAAATTATGCTTACAGCGGCACATAATACTCGTATGTGAGCGACATACACCGTTATAGTCTCCGGTCACAGTGGCGCAAAGTCGCAAATAATTTTTTCGAAAGATTATAACATTTGTTGCAATCATGAGATAATTTTGCTAACCTGCACTCTTTCACAACTCGAAGAAGATCTTCATTTTTTCAATAGCTTTTTCATGACAAAAACACTTTTTAAAGTGCATACCTTTTTTCTTTAAAAATCTTTTTTCTATAACTTTAAACTGAGTATCGACATAGGTTAATCTAATAGAAGGCAATAGTAATATATGTATTTTGCACTAAAATAAAAAAAATCGCAGCCTAATTCTACAGTATACCTCGCGGCAAGTTCGAATCAATTCAAGTACTTTTGGTTACAGTTTTCAAGGACATATTTTAACTAAATATCCTATTTCATATATTGATATACGCTTTCAAACTTCGCGCTAAAATGAAGGCAACATTTTGGTTTAAAGGGTTCGTACGTTACAGATATCCAAGCTATTACACGACAGAGTCCAAAAACAATTACAAACAAGTAATATATCTAATCTTTTTTCATTACTATTTTTTGACAGATCACTCGCGAGTGGTGTCAAGCTGTCATTGTTTCTTTGTCCAGTTATTTTTGAAATTTTTTCATGGAAAGACCTATGTACGTCTGAACAACGTTTACAAATCGTTCAACTTTATTACGAAAATTAACGTTCTGTAAAGAATGTGTCTCACGTGCTTCGCTCAACTTATAGTAAACATAAGCGGAGTATTTTCACCCATCTTGAAAAAAACCGTTCTATATTGCATAATATTCGACCGAATAGATCACTTCCAGCGCGCAGTGAAGAAATATAGCTTCACTAGTTAAGAGGAGACACGAAGATCATGGAGATCCGATTTCTTCGCCGCAATTCGGGCGATGGAACGACTTGGTACTTTTTACGTCGAGATCTTGAATTAAAAGCGTACAAAATATAGCTTATGTACTTGAACTGAAGCCGCTCGACCTTCCCAAACGACATCGCTTCGCTCTATGGGCTCCTGAAAAGCTCCAAGAAGATCCGACGTTTTCAAGCCAAATTTTCTTCAGTAAAAAAATCGAAATTGCCACATTTGCGACGAAGAGCAACCTGAAGAGATTCAAGAGCTGCCAGCTTATCTCAAAAAACAACGGTTTGGTGTGGTTTGTAGGCCAGTGGAATCATCGAGCCATATTTCTTCAACCATGATGCCGGTGAGATCGTAACCGTTATTGCGCTATGATAACCGACTATTTGATGCCTGCAATTGAAACTTGTAATCTCAGCGGCATTTGCTTTCAAATAATGCTAAAGAATATTCTTTCAAACATTCAAAAATACTTTGTTAATAAGTAAGTATGTAGTGTTAACGTTCCTGGATACCATCTGATCAAAACAAACTCGGACAATCGAATCGATAAAAATTTAAGTTCCTAGATTGGTGCAAAATTTGTATGTTCACATGAGGTTTGGTTTGCTTATGTCTATTAATGTTTGTCTAACGATTTATACCATGGAAAAAACTTGAACAACTGGACTAGCTGAAGTATTTGAATTATACAAAACATTCGGGGAATATTGCCTTCTGGGAGTACCCCATCCATCCGTGTCAACAACTCATCCATCTTTATTAAAAAAATTGCTTGAAAATCGTCTTGCTGGTAGACCGACTCAACACATTTTGATTAGTTTTGAAGATATGCAGCGTGCCGTTGTTAGACTCGAACCAGACAATAAAGTCGAATAGAGTTTGGTGTAGATGCGTCACATCGTAGCTGCAAATGAACCGAAACCGAAAACCGAAACCGAAAAAAAAAAATTCATTGAAGGCATTTAATACCACCTCAGCGGAGGCTTATAACAAGTGTACGGAAAATTGATTTTTATATTCAATATTTTTAATAACAAAACTTTTCAACTATGCCCTTAAATGTATACAACGTTTTGTTAACAAAACTTTTCAACTACGCCCTGAAAAGTAGGCAACGCTGTAAAAGATGTCTAAAATTTGATTCTAATTGAAAGTAACCCGACTCGTTATGTAATCCAAATCGCACCGAAAAAAAGTAAAAATATTCAGTTACTCTACACTTTTCTAGCAACAAAATACCAAATGTACAACCATATAAATATATGAGTTTGTGTGCGTGGAATAAAACACTGTACAGCAATAAGAAGCCACTGTAAATACAGAGGTGCCAACAGTACTGGCTTTAGTGGCTAGTGGCTAGTATGGCCAGCAGTTGACTTGCCGCTGGCCGCAGTGGCTGGACAACGGTCTATATGCACACACACATATGCACGCTTGTATGCGTATGTAAGCCACTAGCTTACTATATATTGTGTAACACTCTCGTTTTATATGCGAATCTCTAAATACAAGTGTATATAATCGTATGTGACAGTGGCAGCTAAGCAGTTGCCAACACTCGCCGACTCTTGTTCGTGCTGCTGCTTATCCCTGCGGATAAGCGACAATACATGTGTTGCTGCTGCTGCTGCTGCGTATCTTGTTGCCGTTGTTGTTGCTGTTCAGCTTGTTGTAAAGTTAACCTTTTAACACGATTTATTTCTGCACACAAGTCACTTCCGATTATGCTTGCAACATTGAAGACAACAGTCGCCCACAGCTTGGCACCAACACCAACAACACCCCAGCGTCAAATAAATGTATACATGAGAGTGTATGTAGCAGCAATAGCAGGATGTCTACTAAGGAATAAATTAATACATACTCACAGTTAGTTTAGTACTACATAAAGGTTGCATGCCACCTTGAACGTATGCATATATGTATATGTATGTATTTATATGTACTATATGTACATATATGTATATATTTTACAGGCGATTTCAGCTCCTCCCTCACAGCCACCCCGTGCCTATGTTGCAGCAAGTTAACTGTGCTTAGTTCCTAACAAATGGGTATGTTAGTACGTCAGTCAACCCCCGCTACCTTGCTGATCTTTAGTATTCCTCTCTTCCGTGCTTCACCGGCCGTCTTATTTGCTTTGCACATTGTTTACTATATGTGGTTTTTATTTACCGCCCATTCGGCGTCTTCGCTACACATACTTGAGTGTTGTTGTTGCTGTTGTTGCTACTGTTTTCTTGCTACACTTCCAATTTGCATTGGTAATGAGCACTACTGTGTGGTGTTGTACTGGATTTCCACCGAATGCATCCGCATTCGATTTGGCACTGGCCCTCAACGTTAACGTTGGTCCATTGGTGCTGTTGTTGTTATTGGCGTTGGCGTCGAATAAACCGAAAAGCCGATTTAACTTAATTGCATACCTTTTAATATACGCATTACTTATGCTTTTGTGTAAATAAAAAATCAGCTATCCACGTGTACTTATTTATAGGACATATGTACAAACAAAGTATATACACAAGTACACTGAAAGAAATTAAGTATGAAATTTTTTCACTTCATAAGAATTTGAAGAGGATTTATTAAAAACATATTTTCTAATAGGATTTTTGAAAAAGATTTTTTTATATCTATAAATCTAAGAACAATTTAATCCAACGGAATAATAATAATAGTTACAGAATCTAGGAAAAAGATAGAACCACATTTTTCGCATCAATATACATTTACTTTCTCTTTTACTTTTGTCGTCGGGTGTATAGCAATTATGACTACAAGTATATCGGTGAGCACAAGTAGTAAGCGACCTCAAATTGAACAATGCATATATAACGGTTTTTTCAATAACAGCGTTACAGAAGTTTTAAATAAAATAAAAACCGTTTCAGATATCAATGAAATTCTTTATTTTTGTGAAAGTAAATTCGATGACATTACGTAACTCGGAACTCGCTTTCTTTTCCGCGGCCACCACGGGCACGCTCGCAGAAGTCCAGTCGCAAAATCAAATTTTCGATGGTTTTCAAACATAAATCGGCCGATACTGCTGCAATTTCACGTTCGATATTCATACGAAGTTCATCAATCCTCACTGGGTATATTGGCATTGAGGTAGACTTGTCGTCGCGCCACAGCAAATAGTCTAACGGCGTCAAACCGCACGGCCGAGACTGCCAATTGACTGGGCCATTTCGTGAGATAACACGTTCACCAAACTTCGTTTTCAATAAATCGATTGCGACCTTTGCTGTGCGATATGTGGCGCCGTCCTGTTGGAACCACCTTTTGTCCAAGTCATATCATCCCACTCGGGCAAAAAATATTTGTGCTGCCGGACCAATAATGTATATTTTGCTTATTGACGAAGCCATTCAGCCAGAAATGAGCCTCATTGCTGAAGATGATTTTTCGATGAAAATCCGGATCATTTTCCAGTTGTTGCTCAGCCTAATGCGACAATTCGGGTGCTCAAACGACTTCAATGCTTGCGTCAATTTAATCTTGTAAGAATGTGTGTAGGTCAAGATCTTTTCACAAAATTCGCCTCAACGACCAATGAATCAGAACGACGTGTAAGAGACAGATTTAGGTATTCCTCAATTAATGCGCTAGCGGCAGTAATGTTCTCGACATCACGGGTACTTTTTCTTAGACGGTCAATTGTTGATCCGACGGGACGATTATTACAACCACAAATTGGACATGGCGCTTTTAAAGTTGAGGTCAATGTCTCCGAATTTTGGTAATAAATTTGAATAATTTCGATTTGTTGCTGGATCCTTCCTAGATGAAATGGCAAACCTTACTGAAGAGAACTGTCAAAATAAGGGGAAAAAATTGGCCGTCGTTTGCTGTCCCTATCGGTCTACTTTTGTAACGTTTCTAGTGTAAATTCAGTTATTCTCATTTCTTCTTTCTTATTGGTCGAACGGTTCAGTTACTAAGCAGTATACAGGTAATATTTTTCCATTATTTTATCACTAGTTTTTTAATTACTTTATCGCTATTTTCGACAATTGACCTTCCGGAAAGTAGGGTACCTTTAATAAAACGATTACCAGAACATAATCTGGCATATACTATTACTGTATTAGGACCGTAAACACAATTAGCCTTTATCGAAAATTAAGAGGAAAAAAATAAATATTTTCTCTTTCTATCTATATTTAAAACGTGTTCAACAAACACCAAAATGTCAAAAAGGTTTGTTAGTATTTACAAAGTTTTATCTTTTTAGGATTTATACAGCGAAGAATACACACACTTAAGCCATCTGTTGAAAAATTTAATTTATAGAATTAGACAGAACATCTCCACAGTTTTTTTTAAATTTCAAAGAGAACTTCTCTCTTTCTCTTCTGAGCACACGGTTCACATAGCCGCAGTACTAAAATTTTCAAAGTAAAATATTCAAGAAAATGTGTTCTTTCTGTCGAATCATCATGGGTATCTATTTTATATTAACTCATCTTCTAAACCCACAGCAYTCTTATAAATTGCAGTGTATTTTTGTGAGTTTTTTGGAAACTCCAATGTCACGCCGCCCACTAGCACAATGATGGACACTTTTCATTAGCATACAATTAACTTAATTGGAAACAAAGCGTCACTTCGTGTTGCTAAATACTAGAATTGCCCTTATTGTTCTCACTTAGCAAGGGGTTGTAGTAAGTATCTGTAGTTGCACTCGGACTGTTAATATCTGGCTTATTGCCAGCAGATGAGAGTTGGGGCAATTAATTTCGTTGCCAGCCATTTAATGTGCTCCATATTGGCACACAAAAGTAATTGTTCTCTTTGTGTGCTATAAGTACTTTTACGTCATAAAAACTATTATGATATTCAGGCAATCTTAGCCCAAAACTATGAATATGTAAAGATTTTTTGATGTTCTTTCCCTCAAAAAGAAAGTAATTATACATTTTCAGACGTTATCTTTAACACCTGATCTCATATTCGATTCAACTCGAAATAAAATTATGATTTACCATAACCGCGGATAAGTAAAAGCTCTCTTGGATCGTAGAATAAACTACTTGTTATTCAATTTGAGAAATTATGTAGTTAACCGTTAATATAACCGGTACTTTTTTAGTTGTTATATAGTTATATGATGAAAAAATTTAAAAGTTATAATTGCAAAGTGTGTTGAACAAAGCTCTACAACTAATCCAAATCGAGGATATAATTAGATTAGATCATAACGTTTTTGACAACATTTTACCATGACCAACTGCAAAATGATATACACAAACATTCGGTGGAATAAGGCAAACTTCTCACGTTCATATCAATGCATGATGAGCTCATCAAGGTCACATATACCGCATGCACATACTCGTAGCTTACTGCACACAGAGTTTTATAAAAGCAACTACGAAATGAAATTAGGAAATTGCATTGGGATTTTTCGAATCGCAAACGCATTTCGCTCGCCGTTACAATACACTAATGATGGACAGCAATATCCAAACTCGGTACAGCACTAATGAAATGATAYGTATATCAACAGCAACAACAACAACAATGAAATGAATACGCACATTCGAAATCGTGCTTTTGCTACTTATACACATACGCACTGGCGTACATGGCAAATGAAACGAAATTTAGCCGCCTGCGCATGAATTTCAATTTGGCTGTGGCTATTTTGTGGCTGCCGCTTGAAAGCAATGCGAACACCATTCGCCACAAAAACTTCAATCTGATCACTTGCCGGTTGGGGCATTCATCACTCATCGCAGGTGTCGCAATGCATGCAATTTATGAAAGCGCATACGCAAAATATGTATTTTTGTTTGCGTGCAAACAAAGCAATTAAATCTGGTATCAACGAACAAGTGATTTTGTGTTCTTGTATTGCTTGCATAAAACATAAGGGTTTTATGATAATTTTTTTGTTTAATAAATCTATGTCTTAAAATGACAAACCGAAATTTAGAAAAAAGTAAACCACTTTTCCCCATGGCTCGATAAACATGCGGCAGCAACCAGTGGCGTAACTATAGGGTGGCAAGTCGGCAAAATGCCTCGAGCCCCCAGCCCGAAGGGACCCCCGGTCAGAGGAAGTCTCAATTCCCAACATTTATTATTACACATACACACTACTTAAGCAAAAAAAAAAGTTTTGTCTTTTTTGTCAAAATGAGCTCATTGCTGTTCTGGTTCAAAAAGTGGAAAATGCTCTGGTAAATAAAATAGTCACCGCAGCGTTTTATTCCATTTTGCTTGATACTATTCAAGATATTTCCAAAACAGATCAATTGTGTGAACTTTACCGTTACTGTGTAATCGAGAAAGATGAAAATGGAACTCCAAAGGCGCTCGTAATTAAAGAGTCATTTTTAGGGTTTCATGAGGTTAAGGATCAAACTGCCTTAGCAATGTCCAAGCAGATAATAAAATCCATAAATGACAAAAGTATTTCTCTGAATAAGTGCCGTGGAAGAAACGGTTGTATCATCGAATTCAGTAACATTAAAAACAATGAATCCAACTAGATGGGCAGGACGCTTTGATGAAATGTTTGCTTTAAAGGTTCGTTTTGTTGATGTTCAAAAAGCGCTAACAAAAACCATTTTGTCAAATTCCAAATCAGACGAGAGAAATGAAGCTATCTTGCTAAAGAAGAAGGTAGAGAACTAAAATTTTATTATGTTGCTGGTTTTCCATTGCAAAGTCTTACAAACCATAGACACGGCTTCTAAAGCACTTCAATCTAAAGCCATCGATCTTTCAAATGTTTCAAAGCGTTCACAAGTCTGTCTAGAGAACTTTAAAAGTATCGACATGAATTTGAAGATTTAAAAACGGAAGCAAATAGTATTGCAGTTAAATGGTCTATAAACCCTGAATTTCCTAAAGCTCGTCAGAGAAAAATGAAACGTCATTTTGATAAAATCTGTGAGGATGAACGTCTCCAAGATCCTGAAAGCTTGTTTAAAGTGAACGTATTCTATCGTGTAGATCGCGTTTCCTTGGAATGTTTTCAATTTTATTGTCTTGCAGAATGCCACTTTAAAAAACTTGAATGATACTGATTTATTGGAAAGGCTTTAGCATTTGTCCATTTATATAAAAAATATATATCTATGTTAGTCGTTTTCCAAAGAAATTCTCAGTTTTCGATCCTCTTTTAAACACGAAATAGAAAGGCCATCATCTATTAGAGAACTTGCTGACTTATTAATAATAAAGAATCATTTTATATCTTCAAGCTTTCCTGAAGTRTGCACTGCATTTCTGTTATTTCTCACCATTCCTGTAACTACGGCTAGTTGAGCGATCATTTTCAAAACTGAAATTGATAAAAACTTATTTAAGAAATTCTATGGGACAAGAAAGGTTAAGCAATTTGGCTATTCTATCCATGGAAAATTCTATTGCCCGAAATTTGAACTTTGATGATGTCATTAACACTTTTGCTGAACAGAACAGTGGGCCAATTCGATGAATTTCCCACGGGCCTCGAACGGTATAGTTACGCCACTGGCAGCAACACTTCAATTTATTTAACCGATATGGGGAACTGCAAGAAACGCCGTTGTAGCGCTGGAGACACTCCATCCGACAGAAGTTTCTCAAGTTATCTCAGCATTCTCAAGCAACTGAACATAGCTTCTGAAAAACCGATGGAAACATAATAAACCAATTTTTGACAATACCATCGAGGGAGATTTCGTTTGCCGAAATAAGAATTTTAATTTATGTAACATGTCTGGTCCCTTAATATCGGAGTTCGTGTCACAGCGGAGAGAAAATAGACTGCCTAACACTCAACGTTACAATCGATCACAACACGTGCGCGATGCGATAGATACCGAGAGCTGAAGAGAGAAGTGAGACGCATTTGCAGACAAAAAAAGAGAGATTCCGAAATACGTAAGTATGAAGAACTTGACAAGTTCGAAAATTTTACAAAAAGTTGCGGCGACTAACAGAAAGTTTCAAGACCGTAGCTTACTCTTGTTGAACCCCAAGAGGTAATCTAGATGCCAAAGACATACTAAAATTATGGAGGAGGAGATGGCGAACCCGATTGCCCAATCAATGACGATGGAGCAGACGTTCCATTGCCCAACCATGAAAAAGTTCGAATAGCAATAACCCGTCTAAAGTACATGAATGCGGTGGGGGCCGATGGTCGTCGCACTCCCAACTAGGCTCCTATGTCACTGTTGACAGTCATAGCTCATACATAACTTCTTCTACCTTGGAACCAGCTTCAACACCAACAACAACGTCAGCATCGAAATTCTACGCAAAATACCTTTTGCCAACAGGTGCTACTTCGGAATAAGTAGGCAATTAAGAAGTAAAGTCCTCTCTCGACGAGCAAAAACCAAACTCTACAAGTCACTTATTATTCCCGTCCTGCTATATGGTGCAGAGGCATGGACGATGACAACAACTGATGCGTAGATGTTGCGAGTTTTCGAAAGAAAGGTTCTGCGAAAGTTGTATGGTACTTTACATTCGATGGAACGATGAGCTGTACGAGACATATGACGACATTGACATAGTTCAGCAAATTAAAATTCAGCAGCTACGCTGGCGGGGTCATGTTATCCGATTGGATGAAAACATTCCAGCTCTGAAAGTACTCGACGCAGGTCCCAGAGTAAGAGAAACACCTCCACTCCGTTGAAAAGACCAGGTGGAGAAGGACCTGGCTTTGCTTGGAATCTCCAATTGGCGCCATCTTGCGATAAGAAGAAACGACTGGCGCGCACAACAGATATCTGTGAGGGCAACGAAATATATAAGAAACGAAATAAGGGTTTTTACCAAAGTCAGATGAAATGGGTCAAAAACTTTACCAGCAAGCGAAGTCGCAACTCGATATTATGTAGTGTAAAAAACTTTAAATAATATCTTTAACGTTTTTCTTGTATGCATACCCTTTTCATCTTTTTCAGTACCCGACATTTTGACTAGAAATTATTGAAACACAGCATTAAATTTCTTTTGAAATATCTGTTATATTCACTTGCAGAAAAACGAAAAGCAACTCAAAGACAGAAATGTGATTGTGAAAGCATTAACTAGGTATACACAAAATAGATCTAAAACTGTTATCAACATATAAGCAATGCAACGTATTTACAAATAACATCTTCTCACACAGATTAATGGTCACCGTCGCCACCTAATCCACCAACACCGCCAAGGAGTCCAGCACCGCCACCACCACCGCCGCCACCGCCGGCACCAGCGCTACCAGCACCGCCGCCTCCACCGCCACCGCCTGAAATACCAACAGCACCAGCACCACCGCCACCGCCACCGCCACCACCAGCACCAGCGCTACCAGCACCGCCGCCGCCACCTCCACCACCTAAAATGCCAGCAGCACCACCACCGCCACCGCCGCCGCCAGCAGCACCCTCACCACCAGCACCACCAGCACCACCAGCAGCCACAGGCACAATCTTCACCACCGGTATCGATGGCACCGAAACCACAACCGGTGCCTGTCCCAATACCAAAGGCAAAATGCTAGCTTCATTCTGCATCACACAGACCAGGCATATCACAGCCAATGTTAGCACCTATAATGGCGGTATAAATAGGTAATAAGTACCAATTAATAAAAATTATAAAAAGAGTTAGCTGCTCCAATTGACTTACCACAGTATGTTTCATCTTGTCTGAAGCTCTTTACAGCCGCTCGACGTTCTTACTAAGTGTCGATCGGTAGCGTTATGCCAGCTTCAAGCATATCCAACGCTTTTATAGGTCGCCACTCTCAGCAAGGTTTGCATGATTCTTAGATGAGTAGGTGTCGCTGCAGGCCCCTTTAGTTGCAATTAATCAACACATGAAGTGAAAAAACGCTAAAATGTAATTTACGGGAAGAACTTCGGCTCACGTCTGTCTTATAATTATTCAGCGCAATTTACTGCGGCCAACTTCAAGTACAAGTTCATTGCGTCTTTTCTAAATATTTTCCCGTTCAATTGCATTTCAGCGCTTTCAGCATGCAATCCGGTTAATGAAGCGCGCCGTTGCTCTCTTTACGTCGTAAAGTATTTCAGTATTTTGCATAAAAATCCGGTAGCTCGTAAGCATACTCTTATATGGAGTTGAACCGCAGTGGTCCAGTCTGCGCAACTTATTTGGTCTGCTGATTTACAACACTCTGTGATTAATTTTCGCAATTCCTATAATTTACGCGCAGAAACTGGTTCAATCAGCTGTTCGAGTTGTTAACACCTCTCTTGCCAGTGGTGTAATAAGCATTAATTAAATCATATGCGGCACGTGTTCGACTTAGTATGGGTACACTAGCTAAGCTTGCACTTGATCTGCGCGCAAAAGTGGATTTCCTTTTATGTAAATTTAGCATTTTTGTTGATGCTATCCATGCACGTTTGACTAAGTGCTCCGCATGCGCCAATAAATTATACCAGATTACCTAATACGAGCACGCAAATACAATAAATGCTTACTTTGTTATGGTAAATAAGCAAAATACTTGGAATTTTATTTCAATAAGGGTGCAAAGTGCATAATGATAAAGAACTGGAAGAATGATTGGTTATTTGTTTGTACATAAACAGGCGGAACTGGACCACTATCGCCCCAACCCACCACCGGTTTATTTACAGATGCATTGGTATTACACTCGTAGTTATGATTTATGGAAATTAATAATACAATTGCTTGAAAACAATTGCAAAGTGGGCGTGAACTAGTAGATAGATGTTATTACTACATTTATACCACATTTTATAAAATAGTGCTCCTCCAAATTACAATCTTAAATTAATCGAACTAACCTTCGTGAATTCTTCGACTTATTTGACTGGATATGCAATAAATTTTGGAATTGTGAGTTAGCCATATTCAAATAATGATGCTTCTCGTCCATGCCGTCATTGCAATGGATAGGATTGCTGTTTGATACAAAACAACATTCATAACATATTTTATAAAGCTCGTTGATCGGTCCGTTGGCTGCTATATGTCATTATAATGGTTGGATATCAGCGGTTCTGAAAAATGTTTCCTAGGGGTACTATGCAAAAATTTTAAATATAAAAATTTAAAATTGTCTGTCTACTGACCCCCATGGCTGACACGAATAAATTTCAGAGGGGAGGCCCAATTTTCGACAACTTTTAGCAGCAATTGTGCTCGTATGTCAGCAATGAAGCACCGAACTTTCTCTTCCAGGGAGTCTTTGACTTATATTCGAAGACAGGCGACCGTATTGTTGGAAGCAAAGGATGTCCGCATCAACATCCTAATTGACTTTAACTTTATGGTCGGCTTCTTTTTTATAAATAGTTTACCAATGATTCTCTATACCCATAGAGCACACCAAACAGTAACGTTTTCAGGACATGACGGCGTTTCAATAATGGCTTGTGGAATTATCATCATTCCATATGTGAAAACTCTGTCTTTCAACGTACCCTTTCAGTCAAAAGTGAGCTTCATCGCTGCACAAAGTTTTCTTGTGAAAATTGAGTTCAGTGAACATATCGTTTTGGGGCCATTCACCGAATTTGCGTCGCGCTTGAAGACGTTTGACTTCATTTATTGCACGAATTGAATTTTGTAAGCCCGTAAATCAAGATCATTCCGCAAACTCTTCTATAAAGTGGATGGACACAGCTCCAAACTATTACGCGCGAAAGCAGATGGGCTCACTCAGATATTCTTCGACACTCTTTTCCGCAACAAAAAAACCGTCTGTGCACAATGTAGGGGTCTCTGAGTATGCGCATTATCCACTAGAGTAAATGTGTTTACGCAACCGATCCATAATTGCTCGAATTTCCGACTCTGATCGGTGATTATGTCGTGAGGTACATAAAGTGCATTCGACGATTTTTACGATGAGTGAAATTATTCAAGAAAGTAGTTCCCTTAAATTTTGTGCGAGGGATCAAATTTCTGATGCCAAAGAGTTCAGAAGGTTAAAAAAAGTTTTCGGTGATAATTGTTTGTTCTGAGCTAGTGCTTTTGATTGGTATAAATTATTCAAAGAGGGTAGGAAAGGGGAAGGGCTGCCTATGTTGACAGTTTTCATCGATTATCGAGGTATGGTGCATTCGGAATTCCTTCCGACCGGCCAAGCTGGCTATTCGTAAAAATTGGTCGGAGTTATGAACCGACAACTTTTGGCTTATACACCACGATAATGCATCGTCGCATTTTGCATCAATTCTTCATGAGTTTTTCACTAAATTTTCAACCAATATAGTCTGCAGCCACCGTATTCGCCTGATTTAGCTCCGTTTAACTGATGGCTATTCAGTTTAAGACATTAAAGGTGAATCGCTATGAGCATTGAATACTATTCCGGAAATTGGCTTTAACAACTGTTTCGAGGACTAGAAAAATTGTTGGCACAAGTGTATTGGGGCAAAAAAGAATTAATTTGAGGAGGACAACTTAGATTTTGAAAAATAAATTACGAATATTAAAATTATGAACAAAGTCTTTCTATGTTTTTCTGATAGTGTCGGAAGTATGTCGATCGGTGCCGCCAATTTCCGTTTCAAACTAAGGCCTTCACGTTAAACAGGTTTTATATTAGAGAAAAGCTATCACAAGAAAGAAATTTAATATAGTGAAGCAGTCCCCACTCTAGCTTCCATGTGAAATTCGATTAACAGTGGAACTGGATAGAAATGACACAGTCGATTAGATTACAGAAAATCATTTAATTAAATAAAAACTCCGCTGACAGCTTCTCTAAAGAACGCAGACTGAGGTGTAAAATACATGAAATCAGAATTTGATCGAGAGAAAATGATTGGTTTTGCAACCTTGCAGTGGATACAATTATCTATTCCTTGAAGCAACTGCCAAAAGAGGAAACAAAACCATCGCAACTACGTATCCATAAAGGAAGTAAGGCACTTCCAACAATTCAAGCGCGTTTTTAAGCTTCCAGATTTTAGTTTGCATTTAGAAAGCACCCATTGTATCTCATTGAGTATTTAAAAATAAGAATTAATAGCTTTTCGAAAATGAACTACCAATAATTTAAGAGTCGACAATTGAGATTGCAGCCAAAAACCCATCATGTGGTAAACGCCACACACTTGGCTATAAATACTTAAGAAACTGAGATCTTAAACTGTATGCATCTTAATGCATAGTGCTGTGTTGAACTAAATTATACCGTTATACCAATATCAGCACTTTGCTTCTCACCACACAAAAGCTTCATTGGCTATAATATTGGCTTTTTGGAATGCAATTAAATGCCTTCGGTGGAGATTTGGCAAACTCTAAGCACAAAGGCATGCAAATATCGCCGAAATCTGTAATTTGAGGAAATAAAACAACAACGATAGCAGGGTATGGAGCATAGCAAGTACCCAGAGCACTGCTGCTCATGCAAAATTCTTAACACATTCAACTATATATGTGGTATTTATTGTAGCATAACGGTATGTAAATATATGAACTGTATATCAAGAAAATATTGCTATTTTTAATAAAAACTGTAATCAAAAATGTTGGAAAAAATGTTTGCTTAGTAAACACAAAGAGTGGAAACAGGTGCTAGTGGTTTGGAGCGGTGTAGGCAGAGAGCTGCCTGGAACTATTTATGCATAGTTTTGTCAATTTTTATACTTTATTATAACCTCGCATGATTTTTTAATAGGTATAATAGTTTTGTTCAGCTAACTCTTATTTCGAGCTCCCATAACTAATCAAGAAAGTTATGGAGTTATATGTTTGAGTAGTCGAAAAAGTCTTTTCGTATTTTGTCAATATATGTCGTTACAGTCATATATCTCCAGTGCTAGCGAGATTTGAAGCTTCATTGAACCAAAAAAAAATTAAATTCGAAAAAGTTGAAAAAAAAAGTTAMATCTGTTCAAAAATCAGTGAAAATAATGAAGAAATTCGCTATATTTTAAATGGCTGGCTACAAAAAGAAGCTCGATGTTTGGGTAACTCATGAATTGTGTGTGGAGAATTCTTTGCTGAAACGAAATGAAAACGAACCATTTCTGATGCCATTTGGAACAGAAGCCTAAAAGTGGATCAAATACGACAATAATATGCAAAAAGCATAATGATCCAAGCGAGGTGAAGCTCAACCAACAGTCGCAAAGCCAAGATTGACGCCTCGAAAGGTTTGGCTGAGTATTTGTGGGGTTTGGAAAGGAATCATCCACTATGAACTGCTCCAGCTTGGTATATCGGTATATATATTGAAGCAAGCAATCGCAAAAAAGGCCAGAACTGATCAACAGAAACGGCTTCGACTTCCATTAGGACAATGCTAGACCACACATATCTTTGATGACTCGAACTTTGAAGTTTTGATGTATCTACCCATATAGCATATAGCTCTGACCTTGCACCATCGGATTACTATTTGTTTCGATCAATGCAGAACTTCCTTAATGGAGTAAATTTGGTCTCAAGAGAAGCCTGTGAAAATTACTTATCGCAGTTTTTCGCCGCGAGACCAGAAAAGTTTTACACTGATGGAATAATGTCTCTAGAGGAAAAATGGCAAAAATTTCTTCGACTGTAATGGTATTTATTAGTATAAATATAAAAAGAATATATATATGTATAGAAATACGAAGAGACTTTTTCGACTACCCAATATATGATCTTCGTTATACCGTTTAACAATTCGAGAGCATACAGTATTTGGCTACACCTAAACTGAGCCCATCCCTAACTTATTTCCACATAAATTTAGAAACAATTTTTGCTGACATTTACCGAACACAAATTCAGCTGTCGCAAAGGTACTTTTATCTGCGGATTTTGCCATCATTTTCTCTTTACCTACTACAACAACAGCTCTGTGAAATAGAAATTTGAGGCACAAAGTAAAAGTTCTATCTCAATTTCATGCCAAGTGCGCTTTTTGAATTTTAATGGATTTTTTTTTCATTTTTTTCATTTCAGCTATCACCCCCTGTCTCTACTACCAGCAGTATAATCGAACGAAATTGTGTATCCTTTCTGCGGGACAAACAAAATTTATACAATTTTTACCATTGTCTAAGCTTACTGCAACGCTTACATATATATACTATATATACATATTTTTTTTAATTCCTTGCTTCCTGTTATTCGCTACGTAGCATGCCTCTATAGATTTCTAATCGCAAAACCCAAAAATTTGAATACAAAGGCATCGACGATAGTAATACTAGCATATATACCGGAAGGTGTATGCATTTATGCATATATTCAAACTCTCACATCTACATACGTAGGTACCATAACCATGTGCCCGCACATGCGGTGGCTGTCACATCCGATTATAATTTTTATTACATTTACCTACCTTTTTTGGCCTTTGTGGGTTCTTGTCACTAGCAACCGGGAAGGAAGGGGAAGTAGGGCGTGTTGGCTCAGATCATAGGTCGGGCACACTGTTAGCAAAGCATTAAGCGGAGTTATTTTTGCACTTTTTTTTTCGATTTGTGGTGTTGTGGCAGCGGTGTAAATGTTGTTGTATGTTTCCGAATTTCGAATATGCTGAATGTTAAATCCTTTTTGTGTTTGACTAGATTTACAATGTGCGATTACAAGTTTTTTCCCTCACTTTTTTTCCTCATTTTCCTTTTTTTTTTTTTTTTGTTTTTTTGCTTGCCAGCACTTTCGCATGATAAACGCATTATGTCATGCCCACAGACGAAGTTTAAGTTTGTAGTACACGTGTGCGCGTGACATTATCTCATCGGCTGCTATGCAACTATTCACTTCGTTTACTCAAGCAAAACGTAAAGGATAGCCCACACTTACACTTTTCATGTTGCACGTATCGGCTCCTGGGCGCAAGACAAACTCACACACTTTAAAGGCTCACCGAATTTTAGTTGGCGTATCCCTGTTCATGCATATCTTGACATTTGATGTGGGTCACTAAAATACTTACTTCACAAAAGTATAGTAAAAGGATTAATAAGGCTGAAATATATATTATCATAGTTTCACATTTAATTTCTAGGCTTTTTCTTTTACTTCTTATTATTTATGCCTTTCAAATGTTAGCCTGCACTCCTACTATGCTCTTGACACGTTTTGATTGGTGTATATCCTGGCTGCAAGCTGACAATCAACATTCGTGCCGCGATAACGTCGACACTTCAACGCCGTTAATGGATCATCGATCGTCCTGCCGACAAATTGGTAGGCTTGCAGCCTTTACTGCCTCCAATCCGGAGATTCGGATGCTTAACTCTTACACACATATGGCCAGACATAAATATAATCTGCACATAAATCACTTCTGCAGGTAGATCCACAAGTGTGAAATGTTGCCAATAACTGCGATAAATTATTAAGTGAAAAATTCGTAAACGTGTGAAGAGTTGACAGCCACTTTTCAAAGTTGTTATTTCAACATTTATGACACGGTACCAAACGGCCCTCTGTACACTGTTTAAGTGGTTTTTCATAGGCTTAACTTCTTTGCAAAGCACTATAAATAGAATTGTTAAATCGGGCAATATTTTGTGATAAAATGGAGGGGACGCGGAAGGACAATTTAGTGTAGATTATGAGAATGTAATAAGTCAATTTTATTTCACGAAGGGCTAAGCTTGTGAAATTGATTCGTAACCGAATCGTTCTCACTACAACAGTTTTAACTGCACTCCGAAAATAGTCTAAAGTCTCTAATACGAGCAGTTTTTTCGCCTAACTGTTGTTTGTATCACCTAAAAATAATCGAGATAGATATAGGGTTATATAGTATATATAAACATAAATAATCAGGTAACAAGACGAATTGAAATCTGAACGTCTGTTTTTCCATCCGTCTGTCCAATCGTTCAGCTATAACCTCCAAATTCGCTCAAGAATCCCTTAATCACACCTACTATCTTTATAAAGAGAATGTACTATAAATGCAATGAATAAACAATTAAATATACCAAAGACATGAATTCTATATATGAGATGATATAAGCGACTTTATGGGAGCCGATGTCAAAATTTGATTAGTTTTAAGTGAAATCACATATATTGCGAACCTTTCGACCGATTTCAACCGAATTCGGTATGTAGATATGTATAGTGACTACCTGACCACACAACTAAGGCTTAGGAGACCCATTATGATACCACCGGGACTAATATTCCCTCACTCTATAGTCTCCACACTGAACCATCCCATGTAGTTTTATATTTACAACCACTGATACGTCATCCCGAAACTCTCAAGCAATTATTTTTTTGTACAGAGCTTTTCATTCCATAATCGGCATACTGAGCGCACTATTCGCCACTTCTTGAGACCGAGTATTCATTATTGGATAATATTCATCCGAATAGACCACATCTATAACACAGTGAAGAAAATATAGTAGCCGTAGCTGAGAGTCTACATGAAGATCGTGAAGAGGCAATTCGGCACCGTTCGCAGCTACTCTAACTGACCTACGGAATGATCTAAAATTGCAAGAGTACAAAATATCGCTTGTACATTGCCTATGGGCTATTAAAAAGTTCCAAGAAGCTCCGACGTTTTCGAACCCAATTTTGTTCAGTGGTGGTTCAATGCATTTATAAACAAGCAAAATAATTACATTTAAGGCAAAGATCCTGACATCCTGAAAAAACGACGGTTTATTTTGATTATTCTTCCAAAATGATGCCGCACCATGACAACTGACTATTTAATGCCTGCTATTGAAGCTCGTGATCTCGGCGACGTTTCGTTTCAACAAAACGACGCCACTTCCCACGCATCCCATCAATCAATGGATTCATTGAGAGAACACTTCGATAGGCAGATAATTTCACATTTTGGGCCGGTCGATTGGCCACCAAAATCGTCTGATATCACAACGTTAGACCTTTTATTGTGTGGATATGTAAAGTCTAAAGTCTAGACGTCAATTCCGCTTCGATTCACGCTTTGGAGCAAAATGTTTCCAGTTACCAGTTGAAATGCTCTATCGAATCAGCGAAAATTGGACTCAATGGATAGACCATCTCAGACATAGACGCGACCAACATTTGGAAAAGATAATCTTCAAAACATAAATGCGAAGGAATGATCTTTCAAATGATGATAAACATTCTCTATTATTATAAATTTTAAGTTTCTGTGTATCTTCTTTAAAAAAGTAGCGCTCTACGAAATAACTGAGAATAATGTTCCGACAATGGGGATACTTTTGTATGTTCAGAACTCCGTTGCGCTTTGCGAACTTCGAAACAATTTTACAATATTGTTATATGTACATACATTCAATAGTAACTGCTGGGATATTTGGAATTGTAGTAAAGCTTTCACATAGCCATTGTTATTGCCATAGATCAGATACTTCAATTATTTTTAATTTATTTAAAAAAAAACAATAAAAGCTATGCGAGTTGATTATAAAAATCTCACTTCGCTTCTCTTCACAATTAAATCGTCGGCAAGAGACCGTAGGTCGTTTATAAACATATGCAAAACGCAATTAAAAAAACATACGACGACGTACCAAACTTACTTCGATATACTTACTTATAAATATATACAAATAAATTACTTCAATATAGAATGAAATTAACATAACGTTTTATAATGAAACTATTAATCACTTTACTAGAAAGCGTAACTTATTTAAGTGGTTTTGAGTAATATGGGTAGAACTTGAAAGCGACATTTTTAAATCAATGTTAATGCGTATTCTCAACAATTGTATCAGCTATTTTGCGGTATTTTTATTGAATTTTCAATTGTTCATAAAATTTTTTTTGGTGACTCATGCCCAGCTCTTGACCGATGCAACTGCTGCTACTATGGCGGTCTCTTTCGACCAATTCGGCGATTTTATCGCAATTTTCGACGACAGGCCTTCCGGAGCGTGACACATCTTCGATCACCTCTACACCAGAACGAAAACGTTGAAACCATCGTTGTGCGGTGGAAATGGAGACTGTATCGCGTCCATAAACTGCACAAGTTTTATTGGCGGATTGAGATACATTTTTGCCTTTATCATAATAGTACTGTAAAATATGCCGTATTTTCTCTTTATTTTGTTCCATGTTTGCGACGCTATAACTCACGAACGACTTAAAAGAAACGACAATCAATCAAACACGTGTTAGCGCGTGAAATTAGCTTTCCAAAAAGGTATAGCATGACCTGATGCGACGACTAAAACTAGAACTACACGCTCTCAGCGCCAACTAGTGAAAATATATATATATATAATATATGAGCTCTTCACACATTAAGCAAAATCGAAATTTTTCTGGGAACCAGTGTTTTTGATTACTTGGAACTGCATCACACTAAATTTATGTTATTATAAATATAGTGATAAGGAAATTGTATACAAATATGTATTGTATATATGGTATATGCGTGTAAAGCGTTAAAATTATATATAGAAGACTAAATTGACAAACGCTTCTTTTTGACTATAAAACGGCTTCTAACAAATTTTAGTAAACATTTGGAAATCTATTGGCAAAGTTGAGATATAATTTTTCTCTCCAAAAATAAGAAAATAAACCAAATTCTATAAAAATGAAATTCATATACTTCTTGTTTATCTTGTACATTAGCATAGCAGCGATAAATGCTCAAAGGATAAATTGTAGATACCCCCATTACTATATAATATATAGATTTTATTGATTGCAAACAAAACAAAACTGCAATCGAAATCATCGCGGACAGTGCATTGGATATTAAAATGGAAAGGATAGTAATCCGAATGAAACAATATGAATCATAATACATCTACGATTACGCCTCAATATGGAACGTTATAGCATTTGTGTAATAAAATTATAAAAAGGAAAAAATAAATAAAATTTGATTTTTAAACTCAAGTGAATTTACGTATTAAAAATTTGTTTGTCTCTCGACACCCTTCACAATTCAAGAAATGTGGTTCAGGAATCGCAATTGCATCCATCGAACATTGGCGTAAATGGGTGGAAGTTTGTGTGGACATTTAGGCGACATTTTGTATAAATCAGAAATTATCTACAATCAAACAACAGAACCTATTTAGCCCAAATGTGAGTGTTTCACTTTACTTTAACATAACATTGTTCTTGCTGATAGACACTTTACACGAAATCCGATATGAATATATAGTTGTCACAAAAAAAATAGATGTGTTTGAAAAATAAAATAATAATAATATATAGTTAATGAGATTACACCAACGTAAACAAAAATCATCACAAAGTTCGTGTGTACTGCAATTATCACTGCAATGTAGGACCCCAATTGAAGCAAATTTAGTTCAATCTTAAAAGCCTCAGTGCACAGTTGAAGTTTATTTTTCTTCGCTCATTTGAAAACAAAAGAAAAACAGACATGAAGCTTATATACTTATTAATATCATGTATTTGTCTCGTAACGGCAGCAGAAAGAATGATGCTAAATAACATTACAATTGCTTCTAATGCTGCTTTTATATCTAGACGAAGTATCAGTTGTCAAAGAGTTAATCATCGTGGCCAATGTATTGGTGGAAGCTCTAAATAAAACGAATCTAAAAAATTTATAAGAAAATTAAAACTTCATATGATGACGTCATTATAATCGATAATCAGTTGATCTCAAATAAACAATACGTTCTAACCTTAACCTTTAATTAATTTACATGATATTTTATTGGCAAACACTGGAACTGAATATGGTACTGGACGAAAAATTAGCGGCATTTCAAAAAGAGGTAAATAAAATTTTAAAAATAATTTGTGAGAGAAATAACATTTCGTTTATAGAAAGAAGATACATACTTATAAAATTACTGTATAGTAATGCTAAAATATATATGTAAATAAAAGAGAAATTCAAAAGAAGATTACAAAAGAATAATTCCATGATGATTAGCAATTTAACTGCATACGACACTGAAATTCTTATAAGAAGAAGATTAAGCTAGTCAAAGAAGATTAAGCTAGTCAAAGTTATTTTCTAGAAACGAAAAATTGAAATCGACATCAGCTTCCGGTCAACAGCTTTTTAAGCACTTTCTCAACAATTTCATTATCAGCTCCTCAAAGACGAATTCAATTCATTTCTATCTGTTAAAAATCAGGACGGAAAATGGTATCCACATGTGTCATGTAGCGCTTGGATGGTGAGTTTAGTTTACTTTTTTTTTTAGGTAATAATAACTTTGTTGAGAACATTAATTAGGATAAAATATGTTACATTTTGTAACATTCTAGTACTGGGGTGAAAAGAGAGCACTGTGGGGAAAAAGAGAAAAACCTGACAGTTATGAAGTGCTGATAACGGACAATGACTTCATCAGCGGATTAGCAATGTTTCTAAACATAAATTTGAAGATAGTATGGCAGTTTATTCGTAAGAACAAGGAAAATATTTTCAAGGCAATTATACAGTATTGGGGACTATATTTCAGTGTTAGTAAGCGTAAATTCTAAAAACATGATAGGAAAATTTCCACTGGAGAATTTTAAATATTGAAAGTCTACTTCAAAATGTCTCTTGTAAGAATAAATTCTAAATGGATATCATTTTGTAAATTATTTATATGTACATATATGAAGTTTTCGTACATTTTCTTGAATTGAATTGACTAGATATTTTCATTTATTTCACAAGAGTAAATAATAAAATTACATGCAATGCGTGTTGATTATAAAAATCTCACTTTGCTTACCACCACAATTAAATCGTCGGCAAGAGGGCATATGTCATATAAACAGTATCGGGCAAAACATTTGCTACTGTTTTAATTTTATTTTTAATATTGGGTGTTGACTAATTTAGAAAAGGGAATTTATTAAAATGTTTCAGTTTTTTGGTTTAATGTATATAAAAAAAAAACGATATAACATCTATGTTTATGCAATAAGACAAAACAATTGAACCTCAAAGAAAACGGTACATTACTCTCAATAAGTGCTTTTCATCACAGCGACATTGAAGCTATTAGGTTATCCACTATGATTTGGGGTATATTTCTAAAGGTTTCCAGGGTTCTTTGAAAAAACTGCTCAGTACAGTATTTTCCACCTTTTACGATCAATTTTTTTACAATGTCCCATAAATTTTCTATGAAATTAAGGTCTGAGGACTGTGGAGGACACTCCATTACATCCACTTTATTTCACTGGAACGATTATTATAGTACCTTTGCCGGATGCTTCTGGTCATTGTCCTATTACTTAAGTGGCATTTCCCATTCAGCATGTGGCAACATTACAGATTTCATAATGTCTGTGTTAACTTACCGATCCATGGTATCATTGATACGATGAAGCGGCCCCAAACCATATTTTTAGACAATATGAATTTTTCAGACGCTACTTTCGTGGACGTCGAACGTAACATACTCCATTCAAATTAAAGTTTGACGCATCACTAAAAAGAACAGTTTTTCACTTGCTTGTCAGCCAAACAGCCACGAACAAAGGAGCCAAGTATGAGATTGCGCTCACACCATTACGACTAAATAATCTGGGAAATTAGGTTCGATCCCGAAACCATTTTGACGAAACAATAATTAATAAGTTAGTGGAATCTCATGCCAAATGCTGACACGAACCAAGGTCTCTAAATTAAAAATATTAATATACGTCCTCACTTAATCCAGTTTTCATTCCTTAAAAACAAATTACAAAGCTTTCGAGCTTAGCTATGCAGTAGTAAGCATTCGAACTTTTATCAGCACGATTGCTATAAATATTTTCTGAACCTCACAACAACAACGTTAAATTAAATGGCATCATTATATTTACTGATTTTATGTATATCGTTTGTAACCACGGATGGGAATTTTCAAACAAATTACCGCATGCATACGGATAATTTGGCCCTAGCAAGTAGCCCTCGGTTGGGATGCCAACATTTCGAGCATTGCGGCTAGTGTGTCGATGAAGAAGCTGGACAAAAGTTATTTCGAAGAAATATGTACCAACAACTAAGGGTAACTGTATGGAATTAAAAAATCACACGGCGAACGAACTAAGCTTACTTCGATATAATCTTATCTTAAGTATAAATATAATCAAATAGAAAATATATATAAAAATAAAACTTCTGGCGTTAAAATTAAATTAATTATGTAAATATAGAAAGAAATGAACATCCCTTTACTAATGGAACAATTTATGACTCGCAACGTCAACTCATCAGATGTTGTCATCGTCTAGGCCTAGAAGACTTATCCATTCTGGAGAAAGCAGAACTAAGGGCGCGGTTGTTAAGAAAAATGATATCAATATCATCAGCATACGCCAGCAGTTGTACACTCTTATAGAAGATTGTACCTTCTCTGTTTAGTTCTGCAGCTCGAATTATTTTCTATAGAAGCAGGATGAAGAAGTCACACGAAAGACAGTCGCCTTGTTTGAAACCTCGTTTGGTATCGAACGGCTCAACGTCAGTTTACACAGCCGTATTAGTTTTGCGGGGATACCAAATTCGGACATCGCGGCATCCTTTTCTTGCTGTCAAAAGCAGCTTTGAAATCAACAAAGAGTTGGTGTGTGTCTATTCTCCATTCACGGGTCTTTTCCAAAATCTGGTGCATGGTGAATATCGTATCGGTTGTTGATTTGCCAGGTGCTAAAGCCACACTGATAAGGTCCAATCAGTTTGTTGACGGTGGGCTTTAGTCTTTTACACAATACCGACCATATTTTACAAAGAAGCTGAATCTAGTACTACAGATAACCATATTTCGGTACCCGGCGAAGTTGACAAGCCTCAACCCATTTGGTGATAGAAAGCATCTTTGATCACATTGTTCTTTTCTTCCGTCGGGGTGTGGGCGCAAATCAGCGATATGTTGAAGAACTTCGTTTTGATGCGGATTGTAGCTAGACGTTCATCCACCGGTGTGAATTATCTCTGCGACGGAGTTTCTCTCCCACCATGAATCCCACATCAAATTTGCACTCTGTTATATGGCCACTGTAGTAAATGCCACAGGGACCTACTCGTCTCAGTACTTTTCCCGGCCATCACATTTCGTGGACGGCGGTGATGTCAGCCTTCACTCTAGCGAGGACATCAACCAGCTCTACAGCTGCACCTTCCCAATTAAGGACCGGACAATCCCGGTGCGTGCCTTTAAATGGTAGTCCTTTATATCGTTCGCCATAGACGTTATCCGAGGCTGTCGATTAGTTTTGGCCTTCTCACTTTAGTTTGCCTTCAAACGAATGATCTTAGGCTAACCAAAGGATACTGGTTCGAAGACCGGAAGTCGTGAGCTTCCAAGGGAATGGCGATTAGAGCACTTTCCTGACTTATGTAAACTTCTAGACATGACTCCATCCTCCCGTCCATCCTCCCTTCCAACCTATTGCTGTAGAGTATCATGTTTTGGGCCGATGGCTTTGACTTTTTCCTGTAGAGACATTTAAAATCTAAAGTCTATGCGGACAAGCCTGCTTCTTTAAAAAAGTGGCGAACTTGGAAATAACTAAGATGAATATTCCGACAGGGTACTTTTATATGTTCGGCGCTCCGTAGCTCATTACAAAGATCGATACACTTCCCTAATACTGATGTACATTCAATCATAACTGCTGAGGTATTTGGAACTATAGTAAACTTAGATTAGCTATAGATCATATCTTTTCTCTAAATAATAAATAATAAAGTTCTATACAATGCGAATTGGTTATTAAAATCTCACTTCGCTTATCGCCACAAATAAATCGTCGGCAAGGGGGCATAGGCCTTATGTAAACATTTACAAAAAAAATCCAAATCAAAAATGATATCGACATACCTACATACGTACCTACGATTTTATATGTATATTTAAATAGTTATAAGCTTTACTGATAATGAATGTAATCATAACAAAATTTAACCACCCGATTTAATACTTCCGTTTCAAAATTATTGTAGTTGCCACACTAAAGGTTTGGAAAATTAATTACTTCGAAATAATATTTTAACTAAAATAATTATGTCAGTGTGATAATATTGACTTAGTATCCAATAAGGTCAAAAATTAGTTGAAGATTGAAGTAAGATATACAAGTTATACCAAAATCAGGGTATCGGTTTTCGTGGCCACAAGGGGTAGAAAGCAAAGACTCGACATCAAATAATTTTCAAAGGGCTTTGAAGGTGGTTTTAATCTGTCAAAAAGTTAATATTGAAGCCAAGTATGAGATGACGGTCACACCATTACAACTTAATAATCTGAGAAACTAGGTTCGATCCCGAAATCACTTCGAACACAAAACAATAATTCACTTAGCTAGTGAAATTTCAAAAAAACCAAGGGCTTCAATCAAACAAGATCTGAATATTTACAAATATTAATATATTCACTCAATCTCGTTTTCATTAGTTAAAAACATTACAAAGCTTATGAAATTAGCTATGCAGATATTTACAACAACAATTGCTTCATCTCTTCGGAGCCGGATTTAAACTTAATAGTTATATGTAATATATGAGTTTATTACACTAGAAGGCAAAACAACTTTTTTCTGAGTATAGGAGCACACTAAATTTTGTCAATTACACTTTACAACACTGGGCTGGAACCACATTAATTTTTTACAGAAATCAAGTCATCCACAAATAATTAAATTCTCCGTTTTTCGAAGTTAGCCACTAAAATCGAATTGTCTTCGAATTTCGAAATTGAAATTGGTTAAAATATAATTACTGAGAATGCTCCTAAAAACTAAAAGAATGTATAGCAACCACGTATTCCTCCTATTCGATCAAGCTTATAAAACAGCTGCTACATGATTTTAAAGTCGAATCAGTATTTTTATTTACTATTGGTTTTTCGAATATTCAACTGTCTTCCCAAATATTTCCAAAAATCCATAAATTGGTTTTTTACTTATGAGTCGAACTGTCAAAAACTTCTTTCGGTGCAATACACCGCCGACTAATGTACAGAGTTATTATAAATATAGTGATAAGGAAATTGTATACACTTATGTATTGTATAATGGTATATGCGTATTGCGTAATTGCATATAAAATACCACATTTACAAACGTTTCTTTTTGACTATAAAATGTAGAACGGCTAAACAATTTTAGTAAACATTTGGAAATCTATTGGCAAAGTTGAAGCGTAATTTTTCTCTCAAAAACTACCAAAATCAAAAAAAAAATTCTTTAAAAATGAAATTCATGCACTTATTGATTATCGTGTACACAAGCATTAAACATTACTATGGATAGAATAGTAGTCGAATAAACAAACAAAACGAATTATAATATATGTACATATGATTATGTCGCAATAAGGAAATCAATTGTGTAATAAAATTATAAACATTTACAAAAATTTTGTTTATCTCTCGAAAAACCAAAAGCAAAAAAAATATTACAAAAAAAATAAACGTTAACTACTGTAGAACACCCCTCCAAAAATCGAATGCCAGGATTTTATTTTTATCGTTCAGTTTGTATAGCAGAAATAGGCTATAGGGATTCGATCGGAATTATTTTGGATAATCTACTAATGCTTTAATAATAATTCATTTCGTTAAAAAAGTTTTCCAAACAAGAACTTGATTTCGATCGTTGAAGTTAAATGGCAGTTATAGACTATAGTGGTGCGATATCGGTGGATCCGACAAATGAGCAGCTTCTTGGGATTAAAAGGACGTGTGCAAAAAATCGAAAGTCAAGTACCTAGAGATAGGCTAACATGATTAAATCAGCTCAGCTCGCCATCCTAATCACTTATACATAATATCATATTATATATATATTTTGTATGGAATCCGATATCTTTTTCAGAGTGTTTAAAACTTCGAGGCAAGCTTAGTATACCCTGTTCAGAGAAAAATTAAATTTGTGTTCTTTTTGATGGTACTAATTATATACGCGTCTGCCAATTGAGGTGATTTTCACAGCTTGTGGCGGCCATATTTGTTTACGGATTTCTATCAAATATTGTCAGAGCGTTCAGTAAGGCTTTCCATTTCGTCATGTCACGTTTCATTTTGGTACAAAATTTTTTTCTTTTAAAAATGATCTTCTCAGATGAAGCCCATTTCTTACATAATGGCTTCGTCAACAAACAAAAATGTCTCTTTGAGGTGAGTCATATCCACGTGTGGGTCAAGAAACGCAATTGCATCCCCAATATGACTATGTAGTTGTCACAAAAAAAAGCTGTGTTTCAAAAATAACATAATAGTAATATATAGTTAATGAGATTACACCAACGTAATCAAAAATCGTCACAGAGTTCGTGTGTACTAGTGTTATCACTGCAATATAGAACCCCAAGTGAGGCTAATTTAGTTCAGTCTTAAAAGCCTCAGTGCACAGTTAAAGTTTATTTTTCTCCGCTCATTTGAAAAGAAAGCAACGGACATGAAGCTTATATACCTATTAATCTTATGTGTTTGTCTCGTAATGGCAGCAGCAAGAATGTCACTAAATGACACTACCAAGAGAAATTATGCTGTTTTTATTTCCAGACCAAAATGTAAAAATTATGATCATCGTGGAAAATGTATTGATTTAAGCTCGAAATAAAACGTATACACAAAAACTGTGTAGGAAGATTAAAATTAACACACATCATTATAATCAATAATCACTTCGTTGGAATTTAGAACTACGAATAAAAATGATATAATATATGCACATAAATATTAAATTACAATAGTTATTAGACGTTTTGAAATGAGGAAAGAATAAATGTATACCTTAATAAAATTTAGTTATTCTATAGTGTTCACATGAGTTATGAGCGTTCTGCAACGTCATGTCACAACACCTCATCACAAAACAGTTGACAACACACACCACTAMACACACACACATCAAACACAGTACCAAACACCGCTCATCATTACTAATAATTGGAAATATTCACCACCCAAACTATTAAAAGGGATAGATCCGAACGGGATCTTCCTCTTATCGTTTTCATCCCGGAAGCAAGACGTTCGACCGCTAATATTCATTTTCACTTGTTCTACCGCAACAACCACGACACTTACTTTTTTTATAAACCGCCAAGTGACGGAGTGGATTTCGCCGCAGTGCCTCGCAGTGTGTGGAAACCAATACTGAAAATAAAATTGTTTTATAGTAATCAGATAAAATTATACAGTTGTTCTAATAAGCTTAATAATTATTTTATAAAGAGTGTGTGTTAGAGAGATCAGTGCTTTTTACTTGGCTTATCGAGATCGTGTAAGTATACTAGTGGCACGGTTGAAATATAGTTATATTATTTAAATCTTTATTCAAACAATACGTTTTAAACTTATTCTTTAATTATAAAATAACATCGCCGTCTAAACGATGTTTTTATGGCCAAAACAGCAGGCTTTCTACATGGTACTGGACGAAAAATCATCGATATTTCAAGGTGAGATAAATAAAATTTTAAATATAATTTGTGATAAAAATAATTTTTCGTTTAGAGAAAGGATATCTCTACTTATGCAATTCCTGAAAAAGGGATGCTAAAACATGTATGTAATTATATGAATATTATGGCTAAACCTCGTTTAATGGCCATGCATGACAAAAATTCTCATCTAACTCAGAAACACTTGAGAAACACACACTATTATATAAAAATACTATGCTGTAGTGTATAAGTTAAATCAATTAAATATAGAATGAAATGAAAATACATTTACTAATGGAAATATCGGGTGATTTTTTAAGAGCTTGATAACTTTTTTAAAAA
>NW_017534408.1:728030-825863 GCF_001853355.1 Bactrocera latifrons
ACTGAGCATCTTTCTCTTTGACACCATGTCTGATATCCCACGTGATCTGTCAAATACTAATGCATGAAAATCCTAACCTCAAAAAAATCACCCGATATTAATCAAATATTTTGGAAAAGATGCGCAGAACTTGGAGTCGATCACATCAACCTTTCAAAATCGTTAAGTCAATGGTAAAGCGAATTATCAACAATTGCATCAGCTTTCATAGTCGGATTTAAGCTTGCTTGTTATATACTGTAGAATATATGAGCTCATCCCCCATAAAGCGAAATCCACATTTTTCTGGGAAAAAATATTTTTGATTACTTGGAATTGAATCCCACCAAATTTTTGTTATTGTAAATATAGTGATAAGAAAATTGTATACAATTATGTATTGTATGTATGGTATAAACCAATAAATTTGCCTAAAAAAACTAATTTCAGAAAAGCTTCTTTTTTACTATAAAATGTAGATCGGCTGCTAACAAATTTTAGTAAACATTTGGAAATCTATTGGCAAAGTCTCTGAAAAAATACCAAACTAAAGGAAATTCTATAAAAATAAAATTCATTTAATTATTGATTATCTTGCACATTGGCATAGCAGCTATAAGAGAACACAATCTAATGCCCAAAAAATAAGGTGACATTGTATTCTTCTTTGTTTATTCCTCCAAATCAATTTCATCCCCTTCAAAGTAATCCCCACTAGATGTAGTACATTATGCCAACGGATTTTCCAATCTTCGAAACACTGGTTGTAGTCACTTTCCGGGATGGCCTTCAGTTCCGTCTTCGCTGCGGCTTGAATATCGTATAAAAACGGTATCCCCGGAGCGGTCTTTTGAGCTTGGTGGACAGCCAGAAGTCGCACGGCGTCAAATCAGGTGAACACGGTGGTTGCGGAACGATATGGGTTGAGTTTTTGGCGAAGTGATCATTTAATGGGAATTCTTTGCTCAACAAATTTCGACATCTCAAAAAACGAAAAGCTCACTTTTAGCAGCTCACAAAATGACACGTATCTCAAACACTAATGAATATTTTGACATGAAATTTGACATAAATGTGACTGACAGTACTATCAAGCTAAAAAAAATAATTCTCCAAATCCTTCGATGCGCGCAGTTTAAATTCAAATGTCACCTTACTTTTTTGGCACAAGTTTGCCATTTCATCATAGTATTATTTGCAAACCAATACGAAAGTGCAGTCCAGATCATCGCGGAGAGTGTCATTACCCTGTGCAGGAACAATAGTCGAAGAATCAAACACAAAGGATTATAATACACAAACGATTACGTTGAAAAATGAAGTGTTATATATTTTTTTTTGTAAAAAAATTATAAGAAAATACAAGTAATTTGGCGTTTTTAACCTCTAGTGAATTCACTTATTAGAGTTTTTGAAAGTTTTTAGGAGAAACATATATTTTTTGTTTTCTCTTTATGAGTTTATTAAAATTGAGGAAAGAATTAGGTGCTACCTTACTGTTTTGTTTTTTTTTTTTTTTTTTGTCCCAAGATACAACGGTAAAACACATTACGTAAGGATTTGAAACTCTTTAAGTGAAGTTGAGTCAAAGTTTTTGTTTGTCTCTTGAAAAAACCAAAAGCAAAAAAAAGATTATATGAAAAAAAAATTTTACGACGCTAGAACAGCCTCCACAATTCAAAATATTTTTCATACCAGAATTTTATATTTATTATTCAGTTTGTATGGCAGAAATATACTATTGTGATCCGATATATGTTTTCCAAATACAAACTTAATTTCGATCCTTGAAGTTAAATGACAGCTATAGACTATAATGGTCTGATATCGGCGAATCTGACAAATGTGCAACTTCTTAGTAAGAGAAGGACGTGTGCAAAATATCGAGAGACGAGTTCGCATTTACACAAGTAGAGGCAGATAGGGATGGTTAAATCAACTCAGCTCGTCACGCTGATCACTTATATAGCATATTTGTTTCATTTGGAATCCGACGTTTCCTTCGAAATGTTTAAAACTTCGGGGCAAACTTAGTTCTTCATGGAATAAAACTTAGATCCGTGTTCTTTATGACGATACTAATCATATACGCGTCTACCAATTGGGTTGACGTTACTTTGACAGCTTGTGAGAGTGTGTGTGTGTGAGGAGATGTCATTATCGTCTATAGATAACGTTATAACACAATGTTGACCGATTTTTTCCCACATTTGACGAGAAATGGTTCAGTCAAAATCTTCCAAATTTAACATCTTTGTATAATTTTCTCTGGGCGTGTATTAAATCTAAGGTTTTCGCCAAACAATCAGCAATGGCCGAGAAGCTCGCAAGCAACGCTGCAGCACCCGAAAATTGGCAGGAAAGAGTGGAGATATGCAAGCAGAGTCGTGGCGGCCGTTTGGTCGATATTTTGGTTAAAATCATAAATGTCTTGAAATTATCTGCAATTAAAAAGCAGAACATTTAAACCGAAGTTGACTTTTTTACTTTTTTTTAGCATAACATCGCTATTGTTGATATAGCTTTTACATAGGATCAGAAAGAATGATGTTAAACAACATTACCATTGCTTCTAATGCTCCTTTTATATCTAGACGAAGTATCAGATGTCAAAGAGTTAATCATCGTGTCCAATGTATTGCTGGAAGCTTTAAATAAAACGAATATAAAAAAATGTATAGGAAAATTAAAACTTAATATGATGACGTCATTATAATCGATAATCACTTCGTTGGAATAGTGACTTCGAACAAAAATAATATATATAAATATAAATAGTTATTAGACATTCAGAAAATAATAAATGTAGACCTTAATGAAATTGAGTGATTCTGTAGTTATTTTATTTAGATGTTTAATCATTCAATATGCTCTACAGTCTACATGATCTACACTGGACCAGAATATGTTACTGGACGAAAGATAAGCGGCATTTTTAGGTGAGATAAAGAAAATTTTAAATATAATTTGCGACAAAAAAACTTTTCGTTTAGAGAAAGAACATAGATACTTTTGGAATTGCTGGAAAAATAATGCTAAAATATATACCTGTATTTTAAAATATACCTTGTAAGAACGGGTCCTAAATGGATGTGCGGTATCTTTTTGAAGATTATTTATCTGTATGTAAATTTTTAGTCTATTTTATAGGATTGTATTTTTCCATTTTTAATACTCCTAAAAAGTCCATATCATTTCGTCTAAGCTCATATGATAGCTGCAATCGAGGGTCAAAGTATTGGTATTTTGGTTAAAAATTATTCTTTTTTTTCGAATATTGTACTATTTTAGCAAAAATTTGGACTTTGGTGGCTAACTTAGATAAACGAAAATAGTAGTATTTTACTTGTGACTCGATCTCTCGAGTTGGTATGTTGGTCCAATAGCCTGCCTAGGATTGTACAGTGTTATTATAAATAAAGTGATGACGAATATGTAAATAAGTGGATATGTAAGAAATGTAAATAAGGGATCAGCGATTGTACCGTTGGAACGACAACAAACTGTGATAACTTAGAATATCACAACATATGGCAGTTACACTTTACTCTTAGTGGGGAAAATGAGTGCATGCATGATCATCACAATCATGGAAAGTGCATTGGAGCGCCATGAAGTAACAAGAACACAGATAATTTTAATTGATTAAAATATAATAAAAAATGTATTTAAATAATATATCTTAAACAAAATTTTTTTTTAGGTTTTGTAAATATTTTATCAGTTCTGCCAACAATGATTTAATATATAATAGTATAATATGCCACAATAAAGTTTCTACAAAGTCATAAAAGTGTCACATCCATGCATACTTTTTTATAATACTCATTGCATATATTTCTTAAAAAAGCTCCTATGAGTGAAAGCTTAAAATTGTTTACTTACCACTGTAAGCTATAATCTCAATTGAAGTCAATTTAGTGAAGACTTGAAGTCCTCTCTGCACAGTTAAAATTCATCCGCTCGTTTGAAAAAGAATAAGCAAACATGAAACTCATATACTTATTAATCTTGTGTATTGGTCTCGTAGCGTCTGAAGAAAGTATTATACTAAATAATAAAACTAAGACATTAAAGGCTATTTTTATATCTAGACCAAGTGCCAGGTGTCAAAGGATTAATCATAGTGGTCAATGCATTGGTGGAAACCCGAAATAAAACGAACATAAATATACATACATGTGCGGGGAAAAATAAAACTTTATATGATTACATACATACTACCACCATGATCTTTTTTGGATTTGTTGACTACAAACAAAAATGATATAAATATGAAAATGAAATAAAAATTGCATTGGAAATTGCTTGCCCATTATATCTAAATAAGAAAAAATGTACATAAATCAAGACCTTAATAAAATCAAGTAATTCAGTGGTTATGTTATATGAATTTTGAATAATAACAATACTTGAATTTATTTTGAGATATTCGCCTTTCATTTTCGACAGAATCGTAATTTCGCTCGTTCTCACACCGAATAGGCAGTTAGTGAAACTGGCTTAGACTGATGCTCACTCAACAGGCTTTTAACAAGAATAACAATGAAATGGCTGATTCTACCTAGACATCTAATGGTAAACAAGATCACGAGAAAAGAACATAATTGCCTATCCACAGCGTGATATCTCAATTGCTGTCACGCGTTTCGGTTTCTTAAACAAACGAAAAGGCCAATGAACTGCCAGACGTCTGACAAAACCTTGCGAAATCAGTTGGACTTTTTGGAATACTGTCACAAATAAGGTCTGATCCATTTTGAGGCTCTCTATTCTTTTAAAGTAAAAACACAAACACATTAAATTTAATGTTTATTGTCATTCCAATGAACATTCTTTGGATTTATTTTTTGAAGATTTTCTCTTTCAAATGTTGGCCGCGGCTAAGTCTCAGATGATCCATCCGTTGAATCTAAATTTCTATGACTCTTTCGAGCATTCCGACTGGTTGCAGGCGAACGAAACGCGTGTTGTTCTACACTTTAGACTTTATCTACTCCCTCAAGAAAAAATCTAACGGTGTGATATCATACGGTCTTGGTGGCCAATCGATCATCCCAAAATGTGAAATTATCTGCTCACCGAAGTGTTCTCTCAATAAATCCATTGATTGATGCGATTTGTGGGAAGTGGTGTCGTCTTGTTCAAACCAAATCTCACCGAAATCACGAGTTTTAATTGCAGGCAATTGTCAGCGAATTAAAATGGAACTCATTGTTGAAGAAATTTTTACTCCAAAACGTTAGATCTTCTTGTAACTTTTCAACATTCCATAGAACGAAGCGATATCGCTTGTGTAGGTCGAGCATCTTCAGTTCTTGCACAAGCTGTATTTTGTATGCTCTTAATTTAAGATCTCATCGTAAAATGCGTCAAATCGTTCCATACGTTAATCCGAATTGTTGCGAACGGCGGCCGATCGACTCTCCACGGTCTTCGTGTACACTCTCAGCTATGGCTGCCATATTTTCTACACTGCGTGCTGGACGTGGTCCATTCGGTCGAATATTATCCAATAATGAATAGTGGGTCTCAAGATGGGTGTTGGTGTTGCGAATAGTACGCTTAGCAAGCCAATTATGTTGATCATAAGTTGAACGAAGTGCGCGAAACACAGAACATTAATTTGTGTAATGAAATTGAACGATTTGTAAAAGTTGTTCAGTTGTAGGTTTTTCCATGATGAAATGCCAAACAATACTGAACCAAAATAATATAATCACACGACTCACGCATGATCTATCAAAAAATGCTATTAAAAAAGTACTTCTACTTTGATAACCCATTATGTACCCAAATACAAAAAAAACCGAACTATTGAACAATTTTAACTCTTAATGTGTAATACTTTTGAGAATCTTAAGTGGTCCACATTTCACTTTTATACAAATACTTGCCGACATACTTGACATATATTTACGCTTGGAGATTTTTCTTTCTACAAACACCATTCCAATAATCACGCCGATTTGTACAAACACACGTGCCCATATTTATTTAACAATTTTACTTAACTTTCTCCCTTTCATATATTTTATCGAAATAACAGCGAACAGCGAACGGAATTCGATACGACTGAAATTCTGGCAATACATACATATTTAATGTGTTAAAGTGGGTAACCAGTATCAAGAGTGACGGCCATTTGATTTACCCTCTTTCCCGCAAATGCACTTACGATTTCCTCTAAGTACAGCAATGCTGCGGCTTTCCGGTGGATTTCAGGCCAAGCGCGTTCGGCTTTTTAATAAAATATTCATTGAATTTTAACAAAAGAACTATTAACCGAGGACTACTTGTACATGTGTACATACTTTCTTGTGTGTGTGTGAGCAGTTATTTTGTAGACATTAAGGTATGTATGTACGGGTGTAGATATAGGTGAAGATGTGAGCACTTCAGTAGCGTCCAGCAGGCGGTCGGTCAGAAGAACAATTGTTGTACGAAGGGATAAACGGTGCGAACGAGCAATTGGGAATAACAATGTTGAAAAATCACAAAAACCATATAATTGGAAATGCGTAGTAACGGTAGCTTGTTTATGTATGTACATATTGTCACACTTGGTCTCACATGAGCGGCTAAGAGCTGCAAAGGCCCGGAGAACCTGTGGACACAATTGAAAACACCACCAACAAAAACCGTATGTTGCGCCGTTTCCACGAGTTTGGAGGTTGTATACATTAGTAAGATATACATATATTATGCGATATACCCTTAAGATATCGTTTGAAATCTACGTATTTGACTTCATTGCCAGACCCGATTTCATAATGCAAATATTTTTGTATAACTACGGAGAAATGATCCCGTGATAGCCTTTTCAAAGTAACGAATAAAATGTTTCAAGGTAAGTTTTACTTCTAGTCTAGTCTAGGAGAACATTTATAAATTATCGAAATTAGAATATAGTCGAGACTTTAAAGAACGTTGGAAGTTGTTCGAACAAATTATTCTACAATTTAAGGTCTGACAATGAAAATATATTATTTCAAATTCACAGGCTATAGAAACTTAGGCTTTTCCGTATAATACAGGGTTTATCCGGAAAGTAATAGGACTGATTTTCTTCCAACGCGACTGTGTTTCGGAACAAACGCGTACCGACTGGATTCGGTAAAGGGCGAACGAGCGACTGGTCAGTTGCCTCCGAGCACCTGGACAGTCAGGACAAACATTTTCGCGCGACATGTTTCTGTGAGTGGTGCAAGCCGAAAATGCAAAGTTCGAAGCGAATGGAAGTGTGCCAAGAAAATTTGAGCATGTGTAAAAGTGATCCCAAGAAGGCGAAGAATGAGCAAGTCCAGTGAAGTGAAAACCATGTTCATTGTCTTTTTCAATATCAAAGGTATCGACCACCATGAATTTGCTCCTCCTGGACAAACCTTCAACACCAAATTTTACGTAGAAGTCCTCAAGAGACTCCAACGAAGGGTCAATCGGGTCCGATAAGGCATCGCAGCCAATTGGAAGTTGCAGCATGACAAATCCCAGGCTGACAGCGCCTTTTCACTTTCGCAGCCGCCCTAAAGTCCACAATTGGCTCCCCGGACTTTTATTGTTTCCTTGCCTGAAGGGGTCGATGAAAGAGGTTCCCAGCAGCATGCACCTCGAGTTTCAAGGTTATTCCGCATAATGCCTTCCGTGCGTAAAGACAGAAATATGCATCAAAATCAGTTATAAGGGCACTACTTCCTTTGTTAACTGTGACATATATCTTCTCAAGGGTATAAAATATTTAAAAAAAAAAATAAAAATATCGCCTCTCTTAACATAACAAGATCCTCCTCTTTACCAGGCACATTTCATTTGTTTTCAAAGGAAGTTCAAACATGCACACACGTATGCCACTGGTTTGCGAATCGCGCCGTCAACCAAGCGAGTAACCGTTCAAACGAACAGTACCCAACGTATCTACTCAAGTGTTGGAAAAACGTGTAAATTGATGCGACATCGAAGACGAATGGAATGCAATTCATTTTCAAGTGGTTTTAAACGAAAACACCGACCGATGCACGAACAACGCCTGACTCGTTGCGGACAACACCGTGACACCACGCCGAGCGTGGCCGTAACTAGTGAGCAGCGTGGAGGAAGGATGGATATGTGAATAATGCCAATGCACAATACATGCATGCCTATAATGGAATTGGTGGTGGGCGATGTTGCCGTTCCGGATAATGGAATTGGTGGCAGGCGAAGCTGAGATCCCGGTTGAGTATGGTTAAACGATTGCATACAATTTCACCTTTAAGCGGAGCAGGCATTTACCAGAGCATAGCACGGCGAAGGGCGAATTGGCCGGTGCATTTCATTAAAATTACCACTTTTACTATGCTGCTGTGCGGCGGGTGATACCAGGTGATATTGGGTTAAATTGCTGATAAATGTGGGCAATACTTGAGGACATACCCTCTGTGTTTTTGTATATGTAGTTATTACTTATATATATATATATATATATAAGCGGTATGTAGTTGGTTGCATATGTTAACGGGAATGAAATTTAATATCAATAGCTTTTTAGTATGTGTGTTTTTTTATATCCTGAACAGGGTATTATTAAGTTTGGACCAAAGTTTGTAACAGAGGAATTGTCAAAGAGCTTATAAAGTATATTTACAATATAAATGTTCACCTGTCTGACCGTCTATCTGTATATGTATATATATGCCAACTAGTCCCTCAGTTTTCGTGATATCGTTCTGAAACCATGATAACCGATTTATTGATATTTTTAATTGAAGCTCGTGATCTCGGCGTCATTTGCTTTCAAAAAGATGACTCCACTTCCCACACAATCAATGAATTTATTGAGAGAACACTTCGGTGAAAGATTTGGACCGGTCGATTGGCCTCAAAGATCGTGTGATATTACACACTTAGACTTTTTCCTGTGGAGATTTGTAAAGTGTAAAGTGTAAATCCCGCTTCGTTTCAGGCCTTGGAGCAAAACATGATGCGTGTCATTCGCCAGTTACTAGTCGAAATGGTCCAACGAGTCAACGCAAATTGGATTCAACGGATGGACCATCTGAAACGTAGCTGCGACCAATATTTGAAAGAGATAATCTTCATGTCAAATAAAAGCCAAAGAATGTTTTTTTCGAATAATAATAAACATACCCAAATTAAATTTGAAGTTTTGTGTTTTTTCTTTAGAAAAGTAGGGAACCAAAAAATTATATTATTATAATACAGAGAAGGTATTTAAATTTTACGTGCTCATGCTAACTGATTCCAACGCTCTGCAGATAATTAGATGCATATACATTTTTCGCTGTTATATCAGTAGAGTAGGACCTTAAGGAGTACCTTAAGAAAAAAAAAAGTATTCCGTTTTTTTCTTAAATTCTGCACTAACCTAACCTGGTTTGAAAAAAAGTCGAACCGAAGTACATGCAAAGTTATTCCTTCACTTGCAAACTTCCTAGGATTTCCCTCTCTCTTCTTCTTCTTCCCCGATCCTGCCAAACAAGCGCACTCTATCCATTCTTAACTCAGCTATAAATTGTCATGAGCAATTACACTATTTGTCAGCTCAAAATTTCGTCTTCAAACTAAAATAATCGACAACTTTTGTAACGTATCCTGTAAATGTGATTGTTCAGATGATTATTGTTGCTATTCCACCAACAAGCATAATTATTATGTATATGCATTACATGGTTTGTGCATGTTTTAACCGGAAACTGCGTTGCTCTGCCAAATAATTCACTGTCCGCACTGAGTCAATTTCCCCCTCAACAAGCGCATAACTTTTGCATTACATTTCGTAGAATTCTGTAAATTTGCAAATTATCAACATAACTAATAATGTATTTGGATAAATGTCGGTTGCGGCGCAGCAACTTACAAACATACAGTACAGGCACAAACGCAGGTAAACCCAGTACATGTGAAGTATATTTGTATTTATGAGCATACAAATTGTGATGATTAGTACTGATTAGCTGTGTCAAGTGCTAGGATGTAGCGCTTCTTTGAGGTTTCTCCAAGTATAATTTTATTATCGCATAGCTTTTTGATATACTAAAAGCTTTGCGTGATTGATTGATCGATCGATTTGCGAAATATTGCGCATTACACCGAAATATGCTGATGCGTTAGTGTGTGCTTTCTAATATACAGTACAGGAGTAATGTGCGCTGGAGAGCTATGAAATTTGCATATTTAATATACTACTTATCTATACATAGTAAATACACGTATATACATATGTACATGTATACAATTATAGAAATGTTCAAGGTGCTTATCCATGCACGTGTTTCGCTTCAAGGTATTATGATAAAATGTACTTATGGTATACATACATATATACTCTAACATATATAGTGTTGCAGATAACATGAATGGAATTAATTTTCTATTATTTTCTATAAATATTTCCATTAAGTTTGTAATTCATGTTTCTTTAATGCAGTTTACGTTTATGTATCTCTTCTTTGATTTTGTATTATTGAACTGGGAAAGGTCAAAGCCGAAAGCGCTTTTATGGTGGTCCATATTTAAGCATATTTGTGTTAAAATGCGAGATGCAATGCATAAATAATGCTTTTGAACACGTGGAAAACTTGTATAATATATGTATATATTATATAAAAGTATATATTGTAAATGTAGAATTAGGGTAATGTTACAGAAAATGAAATTCCTCAGATTTCTGCAAAATTTAATACGAGGGTTGCTTTTTATATTTCGTAATTGGAGAACAAAACCACATACTTCTTTTTCTTCTTTATTGGCGTTGATACCGCTCACCTTTCAGATAGCGAGTCAGTCTTTCTTCCTTTTCGCTGTTTGGTGTCAATTGGAGATTCCAAGCGAAGCAAGGTTCTTCTCCGCCGGGTCTTTCCAACGGAGTGCAGATTTTCCTCTTTCTCTGTTCTGCAGTGGTTACTGCATCGAATACACTCAGAGCTGGATTGCTTTCATCCATGCGAATGACATGTCTTAGCCAGCGTAACCGCTGTATCTTAACTTGCTAAATTATGTCAATGGCTTCTTATATCTCATACAGCTCATCGTTCCATCGAATATAATATTCGCCATGGCCACAGGACCATACATCTTCCGCAGAACGTTTCGACAAAAAACTCGTAAAACGAAAACTAAAAACAAATTTTAATTATCGAAAATCGTTTATTAAAATATGCTAAATACTATACACTTTTATGTACATGGCAATTGTCGAAGCACTTTTGCCACTCTGAAACGTGCGTTCTTAACACATAAACCGCCTTTGCTGGTCTTTAATACAAAGTGTGTTCCAAATTAAGCAGGTCCTGACAATAACGAAACAAATGTTTTTTCGGTAAAATCAATGTATTTTATTCAAAATAGTCTTCTTCTGCTTCAATACAGCTTTTTGCGCGGTCCAAAAGCATGTCGAACGAGTGTTTTAGCTCGTTGGCCGGTATGGCCGCTACGTCTGCAGAACGCTTTCCTTTCATGTGCAAATGCATTTTCATTTTAAACACATAGACTTGTTTGATGTTTCTCTAAGGCGAATATCCGCTACCACGAATTCAACGTAGCCATACCGTTTGAGGCCAAGCTCAAAATATTTCCACCGTAACTGTACCTGTACCAACAACCGAAATTCTCAACAACAATTGCACACACGCACACAATACAACGGTGGGAATTTGTGCAAAACAAATATGCGCTTTGAAGCATTGCTTATAGCTTAGAAAATCTGCTATATCTAAGTATGTAATTACAGGCATAAATATTCGCATTTGTGAAATGCAACTGGAAGGCAATATGGAAGCATGTTATTAACATTCGGCATAAAATTATTCCACTGCGCGTATGAATTTAATGGAAAACGAACATTAATGTAGTTCAACTAGTTATGGCTAACGGGCGCTCTGCACATATAACTGAAATAATTACTAATATAAAGTTCAAATTAACTTGATTTGCGGTATTTATTTTTATTATAAACTAAATATGAAAAATGTAGATTTAAAGTGAAGCTAAATCAGTTAAAATATTAGTAAATTTATTGAGATTTATTAGCTTTATTTAGATTTGCTTTGCAAATATATGCGCCAACAGAAATTCCCTTGAAAATTAGAAATAACCAGCGCGTGGAAATGTATGCTGTATACACTAATTTTATAGTTTGAAATAAAGGTTTATTCATTTCGAGATTCTCTACTTTTTTAAAGAAAAAACGTAGAAACTTCAAATTTAATAAAAAAAATGTGTATTATCATTCGAAAGAATATTCTTTGGCATTTAAGTTTTGAATATTGTCGCTTTCAAATGTGTGCTGCTACTACACCTCAGATGGTTACTGGCGAATGACACGCTTGATGTTTTGCTCCAAGGCCTGAATCGGAGCGAGATCGTCTGCACATACTTTAGATTTTACATATACTCACATGGAAGCGGCTGACGATGTGGTGTCGCTTAGGAAGATCAACTTCAATTCTTAGACAATTTGGTACAATTTGGTACGCTTTCAATTTAAGATCTTGACGTAAACTAGTAATAGACATCAGCTCCATAAAAGCAATGCCACAATGTCACAGTGGAGCATGGATATGGATATGGAATAGGCGTATCGGTCCTAAAAACTACCGATGCAAATGCCCGAAAGGAAAAATATGATTTTTAATAAGTTCATTGTACAACCTGAAGAATAGAAAATGACGAAAACGACAAAAAAGCCAGTAACAGAGTAGTAAAAAGGATCAAACAACATAAGTTGGATTGAGATCCTTGCTTTGTCAATTTCAGAACTTGCAGTGACTTCAGCAAGTTACAGGAAATAGATCTCATTTGGTTCTAAAAACCAAAACTTAAAAGTTGTTTACATCTTGGCTGGCAAATTAGACGCTTAGAGATTAGAAGCTTTAACTCGCGTCAGATGTCAGTCGTCTATTTCTTTAACACTTTATTAAATTTACCCGATTTTGCTTGGTTACAGATCGTCACAAAACTAAGCTAAAATATTTCTAAGACTAAGTGCGGCAGTCCTCCTCCTACGTTAAAGAGTCATCGAAAACAATTTGAAATGTAATTAAAAATCCGCAGGCAATTCATTTGTATTCCTACAAATGTTTTGTATTCGAAATTAAAAAAAAAGATAATGGTAATGGAAAATAACACGACCAGCGAACCTGAGGCGGAAGCTGCTTCGTGCCACATGAACAGTTACCTACACACATATGTGGAGGTATAAATATTCGATGGCAATCTTCAAATGACGCGCATTGCAACCGCAAACTACCAACAATAACAACAGCCGTAATTCTTGTAAGTACTCAACCCCACTCTCTAGAGTCTTCACACACACACACACCGGCACACTTCACAGTTACACACTCCGGTCGTTAATGACTGCAAATCGACAATTGCGACTGCGACGGAAGTGAACATTTTGAATACTTTGATGGCTGCCAACTGACGAATAATGCCTCCTTGCCAGTGACAAGAGTTTTCAGAGATACCACTATCTAGTTGAAGTGCATATATGATATTACTAGTTGTTGATGTCAAAGACGATGGCGGCCGTAAATCAGGTCTAACCAAGTGCGTTAGAAGCGCTGCGAGTGTTGGTGCATACACTGCAGCTATGTGTGTGTGTGTGTGTGTTGAGTGAGCTGAAAAAGGCGTTGGCATTCCGCTTTGGTTGCTATCAATGCCATACAAGTTGCTGCTGTGGCATACAACAACAATGCGTTGTTGTAATTGATAATGCCAACAACTGTGCGAACATGGACCACTCGCCAAAGAACAATGACGAGTGCAAAGGGAGCAAAAAGTAGAAATGTTGTTGCTTGTGCGTCAGCAACAACACGCTTACCGTTGCTTGCTCCGCAGCAATATGGTGCTGTATTCGATAAATAATTCCTTGGAATTGAAATACTCCATTTACTCATTTCATTATTTTCCCGAACGAGGATACCGAGCGCTACACAGAAATTTTAAGGTGTTTTTATGTAGAAAATATTAACCGGAAATTAAAAAAAAAATGTATAACTACAAATTTCTCTTAAATTTATCTAGAAAACTGAGACTAATCCAGATCTATCGAGCGAAAAGTTGTTATTTTTGCAATTTTTAACATTCGATGAATTTTGTACCCTCAAAGCATTCTTATACATCTTGAGATCAACGAAAGTATTGATTTCCGTTCGGTGCATTCGATGGAATGCCAATATCGTTAAACTAAAAATTTTCAATTACTTATTAACACGCCAATAGAATAAAGGATTTATTGAGATTCTATGATTAACAATTAGAGATCTTACTGCCATCGTTGGAATATCGGCAGTATCAGTGATCACTATTTTGAAAGATTATTTGGGACTAAGAAAATAAAAGGCACGATTGGTTTCAAAATCACTCAGTTTTTTCGAAAAGCAGCGTTAATTTAACGTCTGTGAAACAATACTTTCCGACTACCAGGGTGTCATGAAAAGTATTATTACCTACGAAGAGTCTGTGCTTACGACTCGGAAACAGACTATCAATCGGCCGAATATCGCGGCCAAGGTGAGACGAAGCCGTAGAAACCACGTCAAAGCAGGTCAAAAATCATGATTATGTTGATAGTTTTTTGATTAACGAGGTGCGGCGCACTTTAAATTCCTTCCGGCCGTGAATAAATTAAGAATTTTAAGATTGTGCACAAGCCATAATATTTTTTAATCATAGTAGTATACCATATACTTGGCCAACATCGATAGTTCCTTAGCGCCTCTATATTCATTGATTTTTTTTTTTTTTTTATATTGCTTTATCCCTGGACGTAATTATCTCCATAATAGGAGAGAATTTAAAGTCGATTTACTTTCAAAACTATATCCGTTTTAGAGTTAAGTAGAATATATTGGATAGTCAAACAAGTCTTTTCGTATTTTGTCAATAGATGTCGTTGTAGTCGTATATCTCCACTGTTGCCATGTTGGAAAGGAGAGACATTTAACCAAATAAAAATTAAATTCGAAGATGTTCAAAAAAAAGTACAGGTGTTTAAAAATGAGTGAAAAAAATGAAGAAATTCGCTATATTTTGAAAGTTTTATATAAAAAAGAGAAGAATGCCACGCAAGCCACCAAGGAAATGTGTGAAGATTGCGGAGACAATGCTGTATTAGTTCGTGTGGCACAACAATGGTTCGCTCGCTTCCTTTCTGGAAATTTCGAAATTTCGATTTACACTGATGAAAGCTGACACTGAAAGAATAATGTCTCTTGCAAAAAAATGGCTAAAGTGGTCGACCAAAATGGTGCATATTTGTTTATTTATTTATTAGTATAAATAAAAAAAAAATTGTTGAAGATTGATTAGAAATACGAAAAAAAAAAATTTCATCTACCCAATAGATATTCTCATTTTGATAAATTAGTGATGAATGCCTATGTAAATGGTAACGATACCAACTGTTGCTTAACATTTCACCTCAATATCCATTACACACAAAACTATAAACTACATTAAAATGCCTTATTGTCTGTATAGCCTCCTATGGCCAACTGTAGCGTGCGCGCACTTTGAATTATTTCATGCCGCATCTTTTTAGTGTCATTTGCCATTATTGCGCATGTATAGATGAAATTCCCCCCAGTATAGGAATGTCAAGACGTTGTTAATGGAGCACAAAAGTTGTTCTTGTCGTTTTCGCTCATCATCTTTGTTTTTACTGTTGTTGTATAGATCAGTATCTTGCTCCAATGCTACATTACATTTATCAGCAGTACTTTGCTGTTATGATGATTGTAGATTTTTGTTGTAAAATAATCATTAAAAACTATAGAAATGGCTGTAACATACTCAGTATAAGTTCGCATTAAAACGACTCACAACTCATTTCATTGCATAAAGTCATGCAATGATGCTTTATGTGCTTTCTATCAGATTATGAAATCACTTTTCATTTATGTATTTATTATTTCGAGTTTCGGAGAATACCTTAGATAAGGATTCATGCAAATATCCAGAGAGGAAAAACTACGTAGTTTTGAATTTTCGCGAGAATCTTCATTTATATTTCCGAATTTATTTTTTATGAAATGCAATTACTTTCCAATATTTAAGTAATCGCATAATTTTGTATCACTCGTTTTCTCTGCTGGGAGGTGTTAAGTTTTGTTCACACTAAACCATACTACCGTCTTGTTGAGTTGTACAGCTCCTTGCCAAAGCATTCATGCTACATTTTCGCTTGACATCCTCAACGTAAGCTGTATCGTATCTCTGCTGTCACTCCTATCTTTTGCGTTCCTTTGCGTTGTCTTCGACATATTTTGTTTTGTTTTCTTATTTGTTTTAATTAAAAAAGTTTGCCGATATGAACAATTGATTCGATATCGGAAAGACATTTCCACACGTAATAATTTATTGCCGTTATAATGAGAGGGAGGCTAGATGTAATTACAATACATTCAGGCAAGGAGTTGTCAGTATTGGAAGCAAAAAAAGTTGAAGTGCAAAGCGAAGGAATGTCAGTATTGCTATTGATAGACAAATAAAAAAAAGGCGATTCACTTTAATCACTTAAAACATAGCGAAAATGGGTAATGCTTAACTTAAAGTTAAAAATAAATCGTTTAAGTTCGCTTCACTTAAAAATATATGTATGAATTACCACGGCAGGTGGTGTTGTGAAGGTTAAGAATAATTTGCTGACATTAAACGCGTCATAGTCTATATATAGATAAAATTAAGAGAAACGCGGTATAAATAAAAAAAAATCTCCAACTAAGCTTATTAAAATAGTATTAATAAAATACTCCAACAATTACTCCGTTACTTTTTTTAACTTTTTATTTATATTTTTATTTATATTTATAAAGATTCAGTGGTTTGGAATTCTAATAGGCAAACAAAGAAAACAGATTACATTACGGCAAAGCGTCTGCATTAGCTTCTAATATTCAACCTTTACTCACTCCTCTTTGCGCTTTTACCTCTTTGTGCATCGCTAATTCGCCAAAATAAATAGTATTAAGTTTCATAAAATGCTTCTTAATTGAATTCCCCCTAGTCGTGGCTTTTTATTTATATTGCTTATTACTCATAAGTCAATTTAGTAGATAACGCTAGCAACGACAACCCAACCACCTCTAGTGAGAAAATCAATCCAGTAATCAAAGCTATATACATATATACTATATAACAACGCAGCCTTGAGCGGGCAAGAGAAAAGTGAAGATGAAAATAAATAGGCAAGTTTAAGACGCTTCTCAGCCGCTCTCAAGAGGAAAGTCAATATTTTTTAAAATTAAATAAACTGAACTGGTACGCTTGATTGGACTGATAATAATGAATGCGACGGCGCCGGCAGCACGTAGCCGCCAGATAAGACGCAAAGAGCGCGCACTGACAGTGGGTGTGAATGTGTGCACGAACTTAAAATAGTTTTCAATATTTTTTTCATATTTTCAACACGTTACTTTAACCAAGTTTAACGTAATTCCATTTGAAGACGTGAACCAAAGACAAAGCCCAGGCAATCCTCTGGTATCACCAAACATTTCTCTTTGTACAAGTTCAAATTAATTACATAATATTACAAGAAGGAAAGTCCAATATAAAATATATAATGAAAAAAGGGGCATTCAGCTTAAATTACGGGGTTTTCAATAAGAGCTGTACACATGCTTTGAGAACGACGTGTGAGAGACTGATTTCGGTCTTCTTCGATTGATGCGTTAGCGGCAACAATATTCTCGACACTACGGGCACTTCTTTGTCTCACTGGCACGGGAACATTTTATACTGTACTGAGGATTAAAATTTTTCCTCTAGACGATTTTTGTCGATGTGACGGGACGATTATGACAACATTAAATTGGACGTAGCGCTCTTAGAATTGAAGCCACTGACTCGGAATTTAGCACAAATTTTGATAACTTCCACTCGTTGTTGGATCGTATATCTCTCCATGATGAAATTGCAAATCCGATTGAAGAAAATTGTCAAAGGAGCGGGAAAAAATTTGGCATCGTTTGCTGTCCTTATCGTTCTACGTTTGTAGCGTTCTTATTGAAAAACCGGATATATCGAGAGGCTTTGAGAAACATTAATACATACCATACATTAAAACTATATAATTTTTTCTTCTAATAGCAAGAAATTTATGAAAATATAATTTGAAGAAACTTAAATCATAGAGAAGAACTTTTTAAATATATATACGGAAAATGGACTTTTAGTGATTTCGAAAAATTTTTCTTATATCGAGAGGCTTATGTTTCGAGAAAAATTTTGAGGTTAATATAAGTTTGGTCAGTTTTTGAAGAACTAAATTCTGGTATTTTGAATATTTTTTTCCATGTTCGGATCAAGAACTCATCACGAAATATCTACAACAATCTCAACTGAACGAGAAGAGTCAAAAAAAAATCATCAAAATTCGGAAACTCAAGCACTTTAAGCATTTAGTTAGAATACAAATCTGCTAATTTTGAAATGAACAACCGATAATTAAATTTCTCTTTCGTTCTGCAATGGAAACTAAAATTCAAATGTCACTTCTTCGCTAATGTGGGTCACTGTCAATTAATCTTGACTCTGCAGCGGCTTTGCTCTAAGACATTTTTCTATTAAAAATTAAAAAGGGCAATTTCTTTAGATGTTCCTTTTTTTCTACTTCTAGTTGTTGTTTTATTGTCATTGCGGCTGTACACAGCTCCAAATTCGTTGTCTATCATGAATTGCGCTCGTCAACTACAGCATATGTTTGTTGTTGTTGCCACTTGTGTGTGTTCAACGAGTGGCACTTGTCTTGTCGCCACTAAGACCTACACATGTTGTTGTTATTGTTGCTGCAGGCATTGGCGCTAGCTGTAATTGAAAATAATGCAAGAAATTGCGCCGAGTGTCCTTAAAGCGACGTCACCAGCGACATTGGCAGCTGCCGCACAAGCTATTGGCATTTTCACAGCCAAAGCGGCAGAGGCAGCCAACAGCGACAATATTCAACACTTCCACTTAATGTTAGTGTGTCCCGCGCTGCCCCGCGCAGTAAACACCAGGCCAACGCACTTCAATTACCCTTAGTAAGTGTGGGCTTTGGACCCTCTGGCGCTGGCGGTTGTACAATTTGTATTTTATTTCTCTAATTTCGTTGTTGGCGCTGTTGTTGTTGTTGCCTTCTTTGTTTGTTTGTGTGTGTTCCTCAGCTGTCTTGCACTTTTTCACGCTGCAATGGCATTTCGATTTATTTTCAAATACAATCAGCTTTTGATTTGCAATAAGCAGCAGCAGTGATGGCTTGCCTGTCTAAAAACAGAAGCACATACAACAACGCCAACAACAACAATGGCACATAACTGGTATGTGTCGGAAAAAGGGCAACGCGAACCGTTCGCCATTCGCTTTTGAAAAGCAAAGTGCGCGCGAAAAGAAAGACTTGGCTTGAAAGCGTGCGAACTTCAGAGGAAATTAAGGAAACACTAAATTATATTAAAAAAAAAAGAAAAGGAAGCAGCAAGAGTGATAATAAGGTTAGCGCAATAACGTTGTTAGCTAGTATTCAAACGCTTCGGGTGCAACGCTTGAAAAATTGTAAAAGTTGTGGGCGTCGCTGGTGGGCGGTAGGTGCGCGGAGTGTGGGTTGAATGCGCCAAGCTCATTGCTGAGTAATAGAAAAGTAATTTGGATCAATGTAATGAATTGTGCTGCTGTGTCAGTAAAGGATTCTTTTGCTGAAATTAAAGCGCACGAGTGATGCTGGCAATTCCTATTGATTGAATGTCAGGGATCCTATTGCACTTGCCATGTATACGCAGCTGGGAAATTTAGATCACCCGCAGCACTTTTGTATGCTCATTTCTTCGCTGTAATTAGATGTTTCTGCTTTATTTCTTTGCTATGTATTAACTTGCAATGTAACATATAGTATGCCTTTGCACTGTCGATTTAGATGTAAAGAAGATTACTTTTTTTAACTGCAGTTTTTAAGCCTTCTTGTATAGTACTCTTAGGCAGTTAATAGCAAATTTGAAATTTATTTCTATAGTCACCGCTTTCTGTAAAATATCTGACAATAATATCCGTTATCTAGAGCCCCAATTATAGCAGCTCTTAATTAAAGTAGACTTAGGCCAGTGTTCGGCATGAGAGGATCAGCAACTGCGTGTGCGAGCACTAGTAAAAATACCCAGTGAGAACTATGTACCCTTATATTTTGAAATATTTGTCATTATTTCCTGTAACAGGCATTTCTCTGCTTTCTTTTTTGTTAAATAATATATTATATAATATTTTACTATTAAGAGATATAACTCAAGTGAACTATAAACACCTTTTCTTTATTAACTTTAAATACCTTAAACAAGAAATGAAATTCATAACACCAAATCGCTGCCTGGACAACACCTATACGATAGATTTCAAGGGGTCCCGGTGGTCAAATTAAGGATGTTTTCTGGATTTTTTTAAAATTAGAAAAAGAGCAATAAATTTAAAATTTTTACAGTTTATTTATACACTTATGAAAGATACAAAAATATTTTTTTTGTTAAATAAAAAAAATTTTAACAATATTAAAAATGACGTCCAAAAAAGCTATATTAAAAAATTATTCCCGCTACCGTTGTTGATTTTGACTCTTCTGAACATCTGAAACATAAAAGTCAAATAAATTATTAATCAGTAGGAGTGCAGCTATCACTAGGACTACAACCAAAGAAAAATTTAAAAAGTTTCGCGCTTTTGAAGTTCAGATTCTGAAAACAGCTATTTTTGGACCAGTTTTAGATCGAAAAAAATCGAAGTACTTAAAATAAAATTTGATCGTAGTCCCAGCGATAGATACTGACCATATTAAAATTTTAAGTGATTCGGATGTATAGTTTTTTTTTTTCTTTTTTTTTTTTTTTTGTGATCAACGGCACGCCGAAGAAAGTAATTTTGAGATAACTACGTACAAAGCAGCCATTCATCGGGCCCCTCGACCGGGCGCTACTTGCTAAAATGGCTGTTGAAGCTAAAATAATGTGAATATCATTCCAAAAATCTTACAATATATTCTTAAAGGACTATATATTCGAACCATCAAATCGATTTTTTGAAAATTCTAGCCTTAAGTTTACATATGAAGTCGGCCTGCAAAAATTGTGCCTTTCACCGGACTAGGACCAACAGCAAAACCTTGATTTATGTGTATATCATTTTATCTCCGTTTTTAAGTCAATAGTGTCAGGAAGTGTCAAAATAAAGCAAAAATTATTTTTGCTTATTTTCAGTGGACAAACCGAATAGCGAGCGTTTGAGTTGGTATAAACTCTTCGTGAAAAGAGGAATAGTGAAAAAAAATTTTTTTTTCTCAAATTCTTTATTTACAATCTGTCTGTATTCAAGACATTAAGCAAATGTTCTAAAATATACATAACTTTATACTGTTGGACCCCAGTGAGCGCAAAAGTAATATTTTATTCTATACTTAGCTTAAGCTAGTGATAACAAACAAAAAAAAATAAATTAATGATTATTTATTTCCTGTACGGGAGGTCTAGAATATGAAATCGTTTCAGTCGAAACGTTTCATCTGTTTCATCCAATAACGCAATAGCTAAAGGGTTGGAATGATTKCTCAGCCTTTCAAGATATCTAGAACTAAATTTCCTAATTTCGTCTTTGACACTTGGTATATTGAGGTCGTTATTAATTGTGATATTTGAAACAAACAAAGGAGCATCCAGAAACTTCCTGAGGGTTAAGTTCTGATAACGCTGCAATATTTCAATATTTGAGTTGCTGCAAGAGCCCCAAAGCTGGATTCCATACGTCCAGACCGGCTTTAGTATGGCTTTATAAAATAAAAATTTTTTTTTTCAAAACTCAATTCAAATTTGGGTCCATTAAGCCAGTACATTTTATTAGTCTTTACTTTAAGCTCTTTTCGTTTTGCCTTAACGTGATTTTTCCACGTTAATCTTCTATCAAGATGAAGGCCTAAGTACTTCACTGCATTGCTGTTAGGAATCTCTTCATTGTTCACAATAATACTTGGACAGGAGTCTTTTTTCATTGTAAATGTGATATGTATAGATTTATCTGTATTAAGAAAATTTCTGACAACAAATCGCTACGTGATGTCAGCTCTTTAGGGACTCTGGGATATCATTTTAAGCAAATTTTCGGAAAAGGTTAAAATATTTATTTTATGAGAGAAATGGGATATTTAAAACATTATAATAACATTATTATTACTTACTATCAAATTCTTTGCAAGAAATTATGTGTTTGAAAGTATCTCATTTTTTTCTGAAACAGATCTCTAATATAGGTCAAATTCATCTTAATTGTATGATTTTTAAATACTTAACAAACATATGTGATATCTTGGAAATATCCGACATGATAGTGGTATCTGATCAAGCTTATATAATATGTATTTCGCAAATGCAAAAGGTAAGTTGTTTAGAATTTGAAAGATATTATTGGAGCAATTTTATACAAAACCAGATTGCATGGGGAGATATTTCTTTAGTCTGATTCCTTTGAGCTTTGCTTTAATACTTCAACTCGCTGTTTTCTTAATCGCATAAAAATAGAAGTAGAACGGGTCTGTTGCTGAACTATGATGATGATGATGAGAATGTAGTATTAAAAAATTCAATTCTAAGTAATATATAACCAATTCATGAGATTTTCCACACAAGTGAGAACTTTACTATTTTATTAAATTATATTTCAGTGTATTATTCATAGTAATGAGTGAGCTACCTAACGGTACTTATAAAGTATATGACGGACATATGTTACACTTCACCAAAGTGTAGTACTTAACAAATTAAATGAATGCTACGACACTTTGACTTCACAAAACATTTAATTCCATAAAAGGATACAAACATGCGTTCATTTAAAGCGATTTAATGCGGTTTGCTGAGCTGTGATGAGTTATAAAAATATTTATTTGCGCAGCAGACCTCAGTGAGTAATTGCCAACTTGTCATTTTCACTTGTGCTCTACACATTAATATTACAAAGGACGAGAACGCACGTAATTATACTGCTACATACATAACTGTATGATTGCAAAGGTGTGCAAATCGCAATAATTTCACTGTAAAACATATACAAATGAAAATACACACATACATGCATGTATATAAATCACAATGCAAAAGAATGGTGCTGCGGCGGACGAGCGCGTGTGAACGCTTGTTAAGGGCAAGTTGGTCGGAATAAGCGATAGCATTGTTAATATGCGGAAATCCATCAAAATCGTAAAATGGCAGGCGTTGCGAAATAAAAAAAAAATCGCAAAAAACCAGCAGCAACAAGCACTGCAGAGAAATATGCTGAAAAATTATGCTTTTTGTGGGGTCTTCTGTTGTTGGTACATTTTAAAATTGCGGACATGAAACTGTAATATATATTTGCTAACAATATAGTACTGTTACATGCATTTACAAATACATACATATACATTAGGATGAGCCACAAAAATGTAATACCGAGAAAATTATTTTACGAAAAAAACAACAAAATTTGTCGCGATTTGTTAAAAGTACAGTGTCTGGCATTAGAGATGACGTGATTTTGACTGCTTGTGGCGGCCATATTTGTTTACGGATTTGTGTCAAAGTTTGTCAGATGAGACACCTTCCCGGCTTATTGGCTTCGTCAACAAAGCAATTTGTCGCATATCCTCGTGTGGTTCAGAAAACGCATTTACATCCCTAAATTTGTATCACTTGGTGCGGATGGTGGAATGGCGACATTACTAGGCTTTCGAAAGGAGGCAGCAAATGCCGTTACCATCAATAAGGAGCGATATAACACGATGCTGGCCAACTTTTTTTTAGAATTTGATGAAATCGATCTGTTTCCAACAAGATGGTGCATGGTATCATGATTCACGTCTAAATACAAAATTTGGCTGCTCATTTCGAGAATGGCCCCCAAGATCATGAGATTAAATCTCGTCTTGCTTATTCTTTCTAGGAGAAAATCAAATGTTCTGTTCTTTCCAGACTGGACAAGGAAGTGAAGCAAATGCATCTGGTAGTGAATGAGGGCAAGACAAAATATCTCCTCTCATCAAAAAACAGTCGTCTCACTCGCGACTAGACAGCCACGTCACTGGTGACAGTCATAATTTCGAAGTCGTAGATAATTTTGTTTATCTTGGAACAAGTAGCAACAACAACAACAATAATGTCAGCCTCGAAATCCAACGCAGAAAGATTATGCCAGTGCTATTTCGGATTGAGTAGGCAATTGAGAAGTAAAGTCCTCTCTCGACAAACAAAGACCAAACGCTTTAAGTCACTCATCATCTCTGTCTGGAGGAATGGATTACAAAGGCTGATGATTCGAGGTTACGAGCTTACGAGAGAAAAGTTCTGTGGAAAATGCATGTACCTTCGTGCATTGGCCACGGCGAAAACCGCAGTCGAAGGAACGACGAGCTGTACGAGATATATTATATGACGACATTGATATAGTTCAGCGAATGAAGAGACAGGGGCCATGCTGGCTAGGTTATATCGTCCGAATGGACGAAACCACTCTAGCTTTGACAGTGTTCGACGCAGTACCCACGGAGGAAGGAAGATCTCGGCTTTAATGGAAAGAACAGTTGGAAAAGAACCTAGCTACACTTGAAATCTCCAATTGGCGCCAAACAGCGAAAAGGAAGAACGACTGACGTGCTGTTGTTAACTCGGAAGAAGAAGACCCTTTATGTAATATTTTTTTACATTTTATGCTCTGCTTCTACGGTTCAAACTTTATGGTATTTATGGTAAAATTTTGAAGACTCATCGAAACCTTTTGAAATTAAGCTTAACTTTTTTCTTGCAGACATATTCTTTTCTCTTTATATAGATTTTTTTAACCAAAAAAACCTATACTTAAATTTTTTTTTGGATCACCCTAATGTATGTAAATACATAGACTTATGTACACACATGCTCATATGTGACCACTCACCCAACCCACGCCAAATAATAGTGAGGAAATGGCAAACGCCTGTGTATTTGCTCTATTTAACATTTTTTCTTCATTTTCTGCGAATGTGTCGAAGTACCGTATTTCGTTGAAATTGTAAAATATAAGCAATAAGTAACTTGCCAGCCGTTAAAGCAATTTTCTGTGCCACTGCCCCGAAACACACTTTCATTTTACTCTATCCGCCACACACACGCTGCACCCCCGCTGCCGCGCTTTTGCACGCCCTTTGGTCTATATTTGGTAAAATATTATGATGTATTGATAGCAGGCAGGGCATTAATAATAGGCTTAAGTTGAAAGTTGCTGCTGGCAAAGATTTATTATGGTTGTTGGTTTTTTGCGTTGCATGCGTGCGGGTTTTAAAGTGCCCCCCGGCCCTAAGTAAACACAGCCATAAATGGCAAACCCATTTTCACACATGTTTACATGAACACCTGCTCATGATGAGATTTTTACTTTTTATTGTGGCGTGAGGGTCGGGCGGTTGCAAGTGGGGTAGTTATTGTAATATAAAGAGCGTGGAGTAGTCTGTGTCTTCATGCGTCGGTATAAATACTTCATGCAGACATGTATGTTGTCGTGTTTGGAAATATTCATGTACTACGTACGTTTCTACTTATGGTAGTACGTCGACTTTTGGGTGTTAAAGTAAACAAAATCACTTCGAAAATTTTCTTGTGTCCCGTTTTAGTTAGATGAATATATTCGCACTTGCATAGACTAATAAAAAGAATGGGAAGAGCAAAACATTTTTTTCGATTTTCCACTATGAAAAAGTTAACGAATTCTATAAGAATGCTACTTCTAATAAAAATATTTTACAGTTCCAAAAAAAACCATGTATAACAAGTTGCTTTTCAAAGTAAACAGGACTTTTTGAATACAGCGGATGACATTTCATCGATTGGAAGTGAAGTTATTGCGTTTTAAGTGTCAGTATGTTTGTGTTATCGGTGCGAAAATGAGCTTCGAAGAAATAGAAGAATAGAAAATTAAATTTTGTTTTAAAATTGGCAAAACTTTTACCGAAACGTTTCAATTAATGAAATAAGTTTATGGCGATGAGTGGTTTCAAAACGTTTTCAAAGTGGTCGTATTTAGCCTACAAACTCATATTCTTCAAACATTCAGGGAATTACGAGAATATAAATATTTTATAATATCTTGACGATTTATATATTCAAAATAGGTTTCATTAGACTCAATACAACGTTTGAGAGAATCAATCAGCACATGCATGTCAATTATAGGAATGTTCTTTAGAACCTCGACTACAGCTGCTGTAATGCCATAGACCTTTTTCTTTATTGGTGTAGATATGTCTAACGTGGCTATAGTCGAGTTTACAACAGTGCCCCACTCGTTCTTTCTTTTCTCTGTTTGGCGCCAATTGGAGATTTCAAGTGCAACCAAGTCCTTCTCCACCTAGCCTTTCCAATGGAGTGGAGATCTTCCTCTTTCTCAGTTCCCCCCAAGAGGTACTGCGTCTAATACTTTCAGAGCTGGAGTGTTTTCGTCCATTCGGACGACATAATGTAGCAGCGTAACCGCAATTGTAGGCAATTTCCAAAGTAGTACCTGTTGGCAGGTGTGGTTCTTCAATGAACCAATTCACGAATGCGATGACTGTTTGCTTGATGGCAGGAGATATTTCGTCTTGCACTCGTTCACTACCAGACCCAGTCGCTTCGCTTTCTGATCCAATCTGAAGAAAGCAGAACTAGCGGTTGTTGAGGCCAATGATATCAATATCATCAGCGTATGCCAGAAGCTGTGCTCTCTTATGAAAGATTGTTGCTTCCCTAATCAACTCTGTACCTCGAACTGTTTTCTCCAGGAATAGATGGGAGGAGTCACATGATAAGCAGTCGCCTTGTCGGAAACTTCGTTTGCGCTCAGAAACGTTGTTCCCAATCAGAATTTTGGAATCATGTATAGAAGTTCACGCAAGTGAGGAAGGCTCTCTGCTCACGACTTCCGGTCTTAGAACAAATATCCTCTTGGTAGTCAAAAACATCGGTTTGAATCAGAGAAATGATGATTGAAAACAGTCACAAGGTGACAGATCAAACAAATGCGAAGGTCTTCATTCATCATTTGAAACAAAACTTGTACAGACCTTTTTTACCCAAATCTACAGTTAGAATTCTCCAAATATATGTTTTTACTTGTATTTAATCATTCAACCAGCAATTTCATATGAATTAAAAGTTAAGTTTTGTGGAGTCATCGTACTTGAACAATTAAAATTAAATTTTTTATGCCTAAAAAAGAAAAATATATATATTTCTCAAAACTTCTGCAAAAACAATTAGTTATTCTAGGTAACAGAAAGGTATAAAGTTCTAACGATCTCGACAGTTGGCATAAGGAAGAAATTTGACCTTAATGCATGTACCATAACAGGGAACTGGCCATATGGAGAACATGCGCCAAAATGTGTATGCATTACAACTACATCTGCACAAAAAGCACATGGGACATAAGTAGCTTCATCGAAACCTCAAAATGGTTTGAAAGAGAAGGTGAAACGTCATAACGAGTATAAAAGGTCTACGAATAGTGCATCAAGATGACATAGCCAGTGCTAATTGAGCCCGAAAGACAACTGGGCTGCACTCCTACCTACCTATCTACCTACCTACTCAATTCAGACAATGAGGAGTTATAATCTTCAGAGAGAGATATAACTTTACTGAGTACCAAAAGCTCACTAAAAGCTCAAACTAACCTAACAGAGCAGACATGCAGTCAAGCTGTCTAACGGTTGATCGAAAGACAGTAGACTTGTTAGCTGATTTCTTTTTTTCTTCAGTAAATATAAAATGAATGCACTTTTCAAACCAAACTTATCAACTTCATAATTCCTAGCCATTCCGCTAAGAGCTATTTGTGAACAAGATCCCTGTTCTTGAATTTAGGTTAGTATTTTAACCAAAATATGAAAAATAAAAGGAACCGCAGTTCTTTAAATCCTTATAATCCTTGAAAACTGGCTTAGGTAATCCAAAATTCTTATTAAATAATAAACGACAAAAAACAAGAAACTAATTAAGCAAACTTGGACCAAAGAAATGGTAAATATTTGTCTGAGAACTTATTTGTAGGCAAATAAAAGTGGTTTTTATTAATATTTGTTTTCATTAATTTCAATTTTTATTAATATAAAACTTTTTACTACCCGAAAACTTTTAACTAGTATATAAGCTAATCTCTAACTAGTACTGTTATTTACTTTTTCGTCAAAACTAAATCAATTTCATTGCTCATTTTATCCATTTAAAATTTGCAAACAAATCAAGTTCAAGACCCAAGCATCACTTTTTCGCTCTTCACCTATCCCGTGGAGCCAATTTAATATCCGAATCAAGTAAGATGAGCTTCATTACGCATTTTGTCAATGTGTGTGTGTGTGTATATTGTGTAACAGGATATTTGTGCTGCACACAATATTAAAACAGCAATATTATCCCTCGACAGGATATCAATAAATACACACGTACACGCTTATAACTGCTTAGGTATTTCCCTACTGCTATGTGTGTGCGATGGTGTTATTGAAACTAGCTCAGTACTTTCTGACTCTAAATTATGGCTCAATACATGCAAACGCACCTATTTAAAAGGGCACACACTGGAGGAAGTATATCTTTATGTACATATATATTTACCTACGTATGTAATACATTACATGTGCATAAATTTATTCGAAAATAGGTGAGGGTTGTCTTAATGAAAATTTGGTGAGTGATGTTGAGTACCTTTTTCCTTAATTGCTTTGCTTTCTCGATGTTTGTCTCAAGGTGATTGATGATTGTTTTCAATTACGAAATTGAATTTGTTTATATTCACTGATGCGTACAAGTAAAATCACAAGCGAATAAGCATGAATATATGAAAGCATTCAATTATGTTCATTTACTTATTACTTCTATGTGAGCATCTACACAAATGCTTTTTGATCTTTCATGAATGTGATGGTGTTTGTAAGTATGTGTGTACATACTTGTATGCGTGCTCCTATTGTGTTAATTGCTGTGTTTTATGTCCCTTACCAATTTTTTGTATAGTGGCTAATTTGTTAGCATTGGTATCTGATATATATTGAAAGGAAGAAATTTCTCACGTTTATTAGAATTTTTAAAAACGAACACAAGTATGCTGAATTTTCATTTATTAATTCCAAAATATTGAAAATATTGATCAATGAAGAATTACTTTGCTTTAAAGAAAATCAAACTGCTAGCAATCAGAATTTAATAGGTTTTATGTATAAACATTGTGACACACACGAATATTGTAATTAAATCCTCTGTGTAAATGATATTTCAAGAAAATGTATTTTACTATGTTGATACAAACCAGATGACAAACTTTATTTTGAAAATGAATGTATATTTAATTTAAGGGTGTATTCTAGTCTAGAGTCATGAATATCTAGTAATTTGTAAGTAAGTGTAGTAGAAAACGAGAATTCATATTTTTAGTATAATTTTATTACAAATGAAAAATAAAAAAAATACAGGAAAATAATCAAAAAGTTAAAAATATCAAAAGTTAGCAGCTGATGAAGTGAGTGGTGAACAAAAATAGGCAGGAGATCATACGCACGCTACCTAACAACGAAAACAAAAAAACCAAAAAAATCGTAATCTATAATAATTTTACTATATCGAGAACTAGGGAAATGTTGGAAATTTGAACAAACTGGCGACTGCATGAATACTGAAAGTATTTGTTTTATTTTTTTATTATTCGATTTTTTTAAAATAGCAAAAATTTAAATTTGGGGATATGGTTGGTTTTAGACATAGGCAAGTCTTTAAAGAAAACTTCAAAAATTGCAGTTAAGTCGAAACAATATAACCTGAGAAATAGGGGGTATTGTTCTTAAAACGACCGTTTCAAGAAAAACGCGTTTAAATTTTCGTAATAACGCACATAACTCAGGAAATAATTTTAATTTTGAAATAAGAAAAGGATATTAAAAATTTCATATTATTTTAAAGTTAGTACTTCGAAACTAAATTTACGATTTGACAAATTCAGTCCATTTAATACATGCTAAACTTTAAAATATATGATGAACAAAATATATATACTAAAGCAATGCCAGAACCTCTGATTTTATTAGCAAATAACACACTAGTATCCATAAAAGTTCTAACCTATTTGCAATAAGCAGTAAAATTTTTAGTCACAAATTCAAATTTAAAACTACTAAAACATAACTAACCACAAAAAATAGCATTTTATAACTGCAGTGTCATATGAAATGTATGCAAGTTCAAAAAATTTACCACCAAAAAAATCGGCTACATAAATAAATTATACGTTTTCAATTTATGAAGCATTCATTGGAATTATATATCAATTGCAGACAATTGAACGCAGCTGTGTCACGAACAAGCTTGCTCAAACACACTTATTTGCTAAAACAAAAAAAAAACAAAAGCAAAAGCAAAAAACTGTAATATAAAATAAAATAGAGTATCTGCTCATACATTAAATGCTGATTGTGGTAATACATGGCGTATACGTAATAAAAATTGTGCATTTGCGGCTGCGGCAACAGAGCACAGCTGCAACAGGCAAGCAAGCATTCGCTTATACATGTACGTACGTAAGTGTGCGCGTGAAATACAGTAATAGACTAGGAGTTTAACTAACTGTACCAACTGACTGGCTGAGTGATTGGCAAGCTGCTTGAGGTGGCAAATAAGCAACGCTTTGTCAGCGCTGCTGTTGGACGCTTTGGCTGATTTGAATTATTAAGCGCTTTTTCAATAAACAGCTGGGGCACCAGCACCAAAGGAAAAAATTATAAAAAAAAACAGTAAGTAGGCATGAATTACAACAACATTAACGAAGCGCACGCTTGGTTTGTTGCAACCATGATAACGATTTAAAGCATTTTAGTGCCGCAAAAAGTGGATGCGGAAACAAAGCTTTATTTTTATTCTCATTGCTTTTTTCTTTTGCATTTAACTTTTTGCTTCTCCGTGCTAAAGCATTGATATGCCATGCTTGTCGCTGCATTAATAAAAAACTAAACGCCGGGCAAACGAAAAAGGAACAAATAAATTATGTCAAATTAAGCAGAAAGTGCGAGAGAGGAACGACACACGCCAAGATGATACATTTTTATGATAATTTGATTATCTTGCAGGCTTATAAAGATCCATCAGCGACCGCGACTGCGACGGACACCGCTGATTATCTAAGCGCCGCAGATTATGTTGCGGCAACGCGTAGGCCGCTGTGATTTTTCACAACTTTATTTTTCATTCTTGCCACATAAGAGTTTTGTGTACGTGTGCGCGCGTGCGTTTTTTGCGCGGCCAGACAAAGTTTCCCACTTTGTTAATTTAACAAGTTTTTTTTGTTGCTGTAGCCACAGCGGAAACAATAACAAAACGCAGCGCGCTACATTTACCAAAAAAAGGCAAAAGCTAAGCGTAAAAGTATACAAGTAAAGCGGAAAACGTGTCGGCAAATGTCTGCATGCGGCTCTGAATGGTTCCTAACTTCAATCTCCGTTTATTGGGTGCTTAAATATGTTACATGATGAATATTAACAGAGTTCTTAAATTTCTATAAATAATGTTTAATTTTTAGTTTACTGTACCTTGCTAAACTTGAGGGATATTCCTGAAACGGGCTTACTCGAAAAGTTCTTTGTATCGAGGAAATTTTCTTTTAAATAGCACAAGATTTTTCGAAATTCCCAACAGTTCAACTTCGACAATCCATGACTCTAATTTTTCACCTGGATATTATCTACAACATTTTTCGACCAAGACGATTCTATATAAAATCAAAGCCTAGTCTTCGAAAAAATAATAATTTTTCATCTCAGAAATACTGCCTCAATTTTAAAACCTCATATCACATACGCTTGACCAAACACCATCCAAGTGAAGGAAAAACTTAATTACGACCATATTTTTACTGTTTTAAAAATAAGCGCTATTTCGAAATTCGAAGGCAAATATTTTAATTTTGTAGTCCAACTTCGAAAAATCGATAAATTAATTTTTCACTTGGAAATCAATCTATCTCAAATATTATAGTCTCAGAAAAAGTCGAAATTTCTTTTAATTCAAAATCATCTTCAAAAAACAGAGAAAAGAATTTTTCACTTGGAACTCAATCTTTCTCAAATATTGGTTTGGTTACAGAAAAATCTAAAATTTGAAAACAAATATTTAAATTTTGAATTTCCAAAAATCGAGAAAAAATTATTCACCTGGGGGACACAATGTTTCTCAGAAAATGGTTTGGTCCCAGAAAAAAGTCGAAATTCGAAAAGAAATATTTCAATTTTTAATTTCGAAAAACCGATAAATTAGTTTTTCACTTGGGGACCCAATCTTTCTCAGAAAATGGTTTAGTCCCAGAAAAAAGTCGACATTTGTAGGCAAATATCTTAATTTTATAGTTCAGCTTCGAAAAACAGAGAAAAGAATTTTTCACTTGGAACTCAATCTTTCTCAAATATTGGTTTGATCCCAGAAAAATGTAAAATTTGAAAAGAAATATTTAAATTTTGAATTTCGAAAAACCGATAAATTAATTTTTCACTTGGGGACCCAATCTTTCTGAGAAAATGGTTTGTCCCAAAAAAATATATGCAAACAAAACTAAAGTTCAACATGTAAGGAAGGGCTAAGTTCGGGTGTCACCGAACATTTTATACTCTCGCATGATAAAGTGATAACCGAGATTTCAGGCGTGGTTGTGAACCGATTTCACCCATATTTGGTACATGTCATCACGGTATTAAGAAAATATTATATACCGAATGTCATTGAAATCGGTTAAGTACTTCCTGAGATATGGTTTTTGGTCCATAAGTGGGCGACGCCACGCCCATTTCCAATTTTTAAAAAAAACCTGGATGCAACTTCCTTCTAACATTTCTTCCGTAAAATTTAGTGTTTCTGACGTTTTATGTTAGTCGGTTAACGCACTTTTAGTGATTTTCAACATAACCTTTGTAGGGGAGGTGGGCGTGGTTATTGTCCGACTTCTTCCATTTTTGAACTGTATATGGAAATGCCTAAAAGAAACGACTCTATACAGTTTGGTTGACATAGCTATAGTAGTTTTCGAGATATGTACAAAAAAGTTAGTTTCATTTTAATATCTTTATTTACGGCTTAGTTAGGCCGATTTTGCCCATCTTCGAACTTAACCTTCTTATGGAGCCAATTTTTACTCAAGTTACAGCTTGCACKGACGGACGGACAGACAGACATCCGGATTTCAACCTACTCGTCACCCTGATCACTTTGGTATATATAACCCTATATCTRACTCTTTTWGTTYTAGGACTTACAAACAACCGTTGCGAGAGTATAAAAATGCAAATATAGTCCAAGTCATGGAGAAATTCCTAAATAAGTAAAGTCTTCTACGCTAACGAGAGATATAAAAATTGAGTTTAAAAAATTTTATTATTTAACTTGCTTCAACACCCACTAAAATTACACGCCGCAGTGTAACGAGTGTTGCCGTCCTTTTTTTTTTTTTTTGAAATTTTTGCTTTAGCTTCACTTTTATTTAGTTTTTTATACATATAGTATATTTCGTTACCTTGTGGCCATTTAAAGCACACGCAATAAAAAAACCTACATGTGCTTACATACACACACACAAATAGAGCAGCCAGCTGACTGTCTCAACGATTGAGCGTTTCATTTTTCGTCCACCAGACGCGCTTTGACGACTCTCCGAGGCTTTTTGTTAATGGTAAGTTGCTTGAAGCAAAAACCAACTTTATACGCTTTTTAAAACGCTACAATACTGAGTACTTTTTTGTTTGAAAACTTTTCCTATTTTCCTAACGCCACCGCTTTTTCGGCCTTATTTTTACTTGCTTTGTGTTTTTTACGCTTTTAACTTTTTCCGCGCATTTGTCTCTACTGCAATAAAGCATTTTATTTTCCGGCTGCAAAATGAGAAGCTCACATACATATGCACATACATGTATGCGTACTATTCCCTCATACCTACTCTATGTATGCATGTGTGTGAGCCCAAAAGTTGCTTCAGGGCGCGCAAGAAGATATATTTCGCTTTTATTTTTACGCGCCTGCAACTGCTGTCGCTTCTTTGTTTCATATGTTGTCGCGTCTAGCCTCATTCTCATCCTCCTTCTCCATCCTCCTACTTTTGCTTTTGGCCGAAGGTGAGCATTTTTTTCGCGAAACAAATTGAAGAGAGTGTTGATGTTCAAGGTCTTTAGGCAGCGCTCAGGTGCAATATGGTTTTTATCGATGTGAGTCTCACATGAATATAATACGATATAAAAATTATACCTTTATAATTTGAAATTTATGTACATATGTACAGATATGTATGTATATATTATGCAGCACATGTCATTGCATGGAAGATAAAATATTTAACTTAGAGATTTTTAGCTGGATCATGGTTAATACTACAAGATTTCTAAGAGGTGCTATGGGAGAAGAAAACTGGTAATATAATGTACCGTGGATTGAAATTTAAGTATCGTCATTTAGTAAAAATTGATTTGATACGGCTGTATTGAGTATTGTCTTCCCAAAAAACGTGAGCAGCTCATCCTTAGAATAAAAAAATAAAGTTCAAGAACATATTTCTGAATCCTTCAAATAACTTTCAACCGCTCTCTGGCGGACAGATAATAACTAGAGTGAATCTAAAAACTATTTTAGGAATGTTTTGTGTCTCTATAATAACAACAGTTCTTAATTTTCAAGATCATGGAAATCACTTAGGATCCTGTATGAAAGGATGGGTTAAGTAAATAGACCACGAGTCTACTAGATTTAGACTGCTAGAGGCGCTTGTCCGTTGTAATGCTCAGAACTCTTAGGTATAGATAAAACATGTCGGATATCAACAAAACGCCTAGAGCCTGCTAAAAATTTACTGTTGTAGAAAATATCAAGTGAAGTCAGTGTTAGAGAACACAAGGCCTATACTTCGAAGAAAATGAGAATTATGCTGCCGATGGAAGAATCTTTCTGCAATCCTTCTGATCCGTTCTGATCCGTCCATAAAAAAGCTCCCCGCGCCCCTTCTCCAGCGACCCCGCTCCCATTGACAGAGGTACGAGGAGCCGACCTTCTTTGTAGAATATGGTGGTATGAAAGCAGGCCCGATGATAGGAATTTAGGTGTGCTCTGCCCAGTCCACAATAAGCGAGACCCCACAATCTGAGGACGTTCTCAACATCGCAAATAAGGTTATATCGAGCGTACTGTGTGAAAAAACAAAGCTCCGTCAGGATAGGGAAGAACGTCTCCGTGCCGTTCGATACCACGTGTGGTTTCAAACAAGGCAACTTTCTATCGCGTGACTTTTTCAATATACTACTGGAGAAAATATATCGAGCTGCACAATCTCTCTCAATCCATCGAACAGGTATGATCTTCTAAAAAAGTGTACAGCTGCTGACGCACGTCGTTATCCTCACCATTCCTGCAATTAGTCCTGCTTTCTCCAGACTGGATGCGAAAGCGAAGCAAACAGATCTAGTAGTGAACGAGGGCAAGACTCTTCTGTCATCAAACAAACAGTCGTCGCACTCGCGACTGGACTTCCACATCACTGCTGACAGTCATAACTTCGAAGTCGTAGATAATTTCGTATGGCCTTGGAATTAATATTAATTCCAACAACAATGTCAGCCTCGAAATCTACCGCAAAATAACTCTTCCCAATTAGCACTTAGTCGGTCTGAGTAGGCAATTGAGAAGTAAAGTCCTCTCTCGACGAACAAAGACCAAATTCCCCTCCATGGTATAGTGCAGATGCATAGACGATGACAACATATGATGAGTCGACGTTACGAGTTTTCGAGAGAAAGGTTCTGGCGAACATTAAAGGGCCTTTGCGCATTGGAAACGGCGAATAACGCATTCAATGGAATGAGACAGCGGCTACGCTGGCTAGGTCATTAAAAAAGAAGAAAAAAACATTGTCCAACACCATCCAGTATTTGACTTTGTAACCCAGTTTCCGAAGATCGTAATCTTTTATTAACGATAAGATCCTGAAAAATATATGAACTTTTCATCGAAGCTTACTATCGAACACAAAATGCATATACCATATTATACGTCTGGGCCAAGGATTTTCAAAGTTTGAGTAACCAATTTTATCCCACATATAACTGTGGTGATTCATAATGAATGTCATAGCCAAAGTTTCATACAATTTATTTTATGAGTTGGCAAAAATTATTTGAAAGTGACTCTCTTCTCGTATGCATGTATCATATTAAGTTTAAATAGATGCAACAACTTTTGTACAACGCATTACAAAAGTTCACTGCAATTTACATACGAAAATGTATTAAATCAGTTGAACGAAGTTCATATACAAAAATGTGTGGTAAACTTTCACTCTATTATGTATTTTTTTTTTTTTTTTTTTTTTTTTTTTTTTTTTTTTTTTTTTTTTTTTTTTTTTTGCATTATATGTTTTTTTTTTCTTTCCATGGAGATTTCACAGATTTTTATGACTTGTTAAACTGGCCCCAACCCTGAAGAGCATTAATATTGTGTTTCCACGCCACCTCCGGCAGCATTTGAACACATTTGCAAAGAATTCGCAAACAAAGAAGAATTACTTTTTCCACCGAATACCTTTGGCCGACCATTAAAAAGGCTTCAAGCAATTTGAATGGAAATACATTCGAATTTCTTTTTTTACAGTTTTTTGTTACCGCTTTGTATATGTGCATATATATGTATGTAAACACACTCAATCTCAAGTTTATTTTCCTTGCAATACTTAAGTACTTTTGTGCCGTGCCTCCTTTGTGCTTTGACGCGCCAGTCCACTTTAAGTGCAAATAAATTTCCTTTCGGTGCTAATCGAAAATTCAAAAGTTTCTTTTACAAACTTTGAATAGTGCAGAAAAGCGGCAAAAGAGGGGGGCACATGGCCCATAACAACAAGGTAAACGGCTTACCCTCCGAAAAGTATACAACACACAAATGCGTAGCATACGTCGCTGAGCTTGTATAATTTCCCAGCACTTGTGCCCTTTTAAAAGAGCCATAAAAGCTATTGTCGAAGGGGGGTTGAAACACCAAAGCAACTGGAACTCTATTAATGAAATAGTGAAACTCTGTATATGTACAATAATAAAAAAATAAATAAATATATACAAAATTTAAACCTTAAAAAGAGAATTTTCAGATTGACTTTCCAATGAATTGGTAATATCGAGCACATGTRTAAAATAGTTTTTTAAATACTTTATTGAATGTCACAGAAAAAGCTTTCTGAATTCGTGCTTAATTTTGCAAAGTTTTCAATTTTATTTCTCTTCAAATATTAGACGAAATCATTTAAAAAATTAGGAGTTACTTCACTAGTTTACTTAGCACTTAAGACCTTAGTAAATAGAACCCAAAGGACATTAGTATGTAAGTATTATATATTTCCTGTTATAATTTTCCTTTTCTTACTACTTTCTAAAGTATATCGTGGCAAAAATCAGAGTTAGCACATGTCAACTTAAATTATGCCAATTGATATTGTGTGAAGTTACTTTGTACAGTGTCTCTATTTGAATTAAAAGCTTCTTTTTCCTTTTTTTGATTGCGTGGAACGAGTCTGAACCTGAGATCATAGCTTTTTATAACATAAATTAGTCCCTTAAATGGGAAAGTGCCCCTGCCCAGCTGGTTGATGTCAAGATTGACATCACCGCCGTCAAAGAAATGCGATAGACGGGAACAGAACTGAGACGGGTAGACATTTACTACAAGGTGCGTTACAACAGAATTTTAAAACAAAACAGAAGAAATGGTTTTTTTCGGCAAAATCAATCTATTTTATTCAAAACAGTATCTTCTGCTTCAATACATCTTTTTACGCGGTCCAAAAGCATGTCTAACGTGTTTTAGCTTATTGGTCGGCATGGCCGCTAATATGCCGGTGCAAGCCTTTTGAATGCAAATGCATTTTTCCGAAAAGGAAGAAGTCGCACAGTGCCATATCAGACGAATACGAGGAGTGTGGTTAATGATTAAAATGTGATTTTTGGTCAAATAATCGTCTTTCGAATGTTGGATTCTGAGCAATTTTTGATCGTCAGTCAACTTATGCGGAATAAACCATGCACACACCTTTCGTAAGCAGAAATGTTCGGTCAAAATGCGATAAATCGATGTTGATTTTTGATGAATTCACGCTCAGTTTCGATGGAATTTCAGGTCATCACGGATTTTGGTTGGCCCACATGTTGATCGTCACTTATGTCTTTGAAAAACCACTTTGAAAACGTTGAAACCACTCGTGTACTCTGCCAGGGGATAGGAAATCATCGCCGTAAACTTATTTCATCAATTGAAATGTTTCGGTAAAAAGCCGAAAACAAAACATTAATACAAAATTTAATGTTGGCTCTTTGTTCAAAGCTAATTTTCGCACCGATAACACAAACATACTGACACTTAAAACGCAATAACTTCACTTGTATTCAATGAGTATCAAGAAATTCCCACTGGACAATCGATAAAGGTAGCATATTCTAACGCACCAGCCGACATATATATAGCGCCACAAGAGGGCGCTAGATTCAAAAAGTCCTGTTTACTTTGGAAAGCAAGGACGATGTGACCAAATATGTCTTCTATGAGAGCTTGGAGTGCACCTATGAATGCTGCCCCCGCCACCAGGGTGGGCAAGGAAGGTATCTTTGGCGCAGCAGTCCGTAAATTTATCCTTCACGAGGAAGGATTCCCAAGTTTATGTATCTCAATTATATCTAGTACTAGATTCCAGCATAAGAAAATTCACAAGCTACCAACCAGATCGATCATGTTGTGATAGACCGACGACACGTGCTTACGCCCCGAGGTCCGCATGGCCTCGGACCACTGTCCTGTTGATATCAACATACGCACCCACATCTGTGCTGAAACGAACGCACGCCAACAAACACAAAGAAGGTTCGACGTCGAGAAGCTACAATCTCAACTGGCACTCGAATGATTTTCTACCTGACTTGTACTCCTATTCTCTGAGAGCACTTATCAGCAACTCGGTAAAAGTGTACTATGGGACGGTATTTCAAGCTCCTTACGTACACATACAAACAAAACTATTCGTTTTTGGAAAAGTGAAAAGAACAGCTGATGCGATGAAGGATGCCGTATCGCAACGGAGGGAAAGCAGACTGCCTACGGATGGGTTAGAAATTGAAGAGGGAAGCGAGACGGATTTGCGGGCAGGAAAAGAGGAAGGCCGAAATTCATGAATTCGAAGAGTTTGACACGAGTTTTCGAGAGAATATATCAAACAAGAGACCCTCTACGAATATGACCGCCCTTATGTATACTGAAAATATGAGTAAATTTACTACACAACTTAAGAAAATTAACTTTTTCTTGTCAACAATGTCGTCTGGTGCGAATATGGGTAGAATCGGTAATCACATGATGATCTATTGATATTTTGCCAAATACGGCTATCAGTCAATGTACTTTTTATTGTTATAAAATACAAAAAATGTTTTAAACATATTTTAGTTATATTCTCGACATCTACTAAAATCACTGTGCCTCATTTTTAACTGTAAGCATTTCATACAATGCTCCTATTTTTTCTTGTGCTCGCTGATCGAACTGATTATTCTACGTCTAGAAGCCACTAACCAGCTGCGCGTTGATTATTGTTGTTTTTTATTGTACCTTCAGAATAGTGTTAGCTAGATAATAGATGTGAGGTATGTAAGTACGAAGAAGTGACTGACGCCATAAGGCAACGCCGACACCCTGCCCTGGTGAAGTGTATTGAAGTGAGCACTGAAGTGTGAAAGCAATGTTTCCGCAATTTATTTATTTTGCTAGCAAATTGCTTCAACTCAATCAAGTTGGCTATGGCGGCAACGATGCGCGAGCGTTGAGCAAATAGACGCACACTGAAAGCGCAACAAAAATATTCAGCAAATACAAATAAGTTGTACCTCAAATAATAACAACAATTGCTGCGAGCGCCCAATCGTCAGTAAAGAGCAAATTGATTTGTAAAAAAGATAAAGCAAATATCAACAAACACAATAGGCAAAAAGTGTGGTATACGAACGCCGTGATGTACTATATTAATGACGAGGCGGTCCGATAAGTACTTAGCTTCAAAGGACGATGCCGAAACTATCGCTAGACATTTGTAGAAGGCTACTCACAATATTTTAAGCGATTCAGAGTCGTGGTTTTGTTTAACCTGCAGGTTTTTGACTACAAGGGACAGCAATATCTGTCAGTGATGCGATTGCTTCCATGCCATGAAGACTGTCAAATATTTGACGAGTGATTGAACAAGAAGAATATGTGGTTAAGGTCATGTTTATACCCTTATCATAAGAAGCGGCCGACACCGTGTTTTGTTCCTTCAAACAACAAGTACTACTTGGGATCAACTCAGAGACATGTTGCGTGTTATTTAAACGCAAGACGAAAGCGTTTTTGCTACCTTTCGTGTTCCTCGGCAAATTATGGATACATTGGTACACACCGGAGGCCAAAACTATCGAAACAGTGGACTTCGCTCGGTTTCCTCGCAGGCAAAGATTTTCCTTCGTTTGGTTAATTCGGTGAAGAAAATCAAAACGAATACAGGGCTTTTAGTTGAATGAGAAGATTATTACTGCACGAAAGTTTCTGGATCAACTACATCGATCTAAAGGGACACTATGTTGAAAAAAAATCGTTGTTTTCTTCAAGACCTTTGTTTTTCAGGTTATTTTCGGACCACCCTCGTATACATATAAACATTGTAATGCCGTACTTGAGCACACCGTCGTCGGCAGTCATACGCCGCATGTCAAAGCAGTTGTCAAATGCATTTAACAAATCAGAACTTGAGACCCCCATCGAAATGCCTAGCCAATCAATTTCGCCTTCCAATTTCGAAAGTGTTGTAGACGTAACAGTATATAGAATCAACATCAAGTGCTAACCAACGCATTTACACTACTATGCTCTTTATTAATTAGGGCTAGAGCAATACAAATAAATGCCATTTCTATGCGCCAGCAACAACAACAGCAACGGATGCGTCTCATTTTAATACCTTCCCAAAAGCAAAGTATTCTTCTGCAAAATCTACTGCCAATTCCCAGTGCAATTAATTACGCAGCTTCAGAAACAAAGCCGCAACAACAACAACAACAATAGCAACAAAAACGATATTGCTTGGTAAAAATGCGTTGTCCGTCAGCCCCCCTTTCTTCCAGACACTTCCAACACTCAGCAAACTTTAATGAATCCTACTCATTTGTAACATGCAAAGGACAGTGAGAGAGAAGGAGAGAGTGAGTACGAAAGCGAACAAGAATAACAGTTAAGCGGAAGTAAAGTAGAATAAGTCTCCAGCCAGTGTGCGTCTCCGCTTAATTAGCAAAATTCAAGTTAAATGCGTCGCTTAAGTTCTCCCGCGCGACTTATTTTTAATTCCAATCGAAAAGTTTCTTCGGTCAAAGTTTTCTGCACGCTTTCCCTGTGCGATTGGCGACCAGCGACTTGATTTGCTTCCTTCCTGCCGCTGCCACTCGGAGTGCCCCTTAAGCTGCTGCTTACGCTACTTAATCCGCCCTGGCTATTACTCGGCTCTGCTGCTAGTTATGAGCACATGTATGTATGTAATGACGTCATTTTATCGAAGGCACCACTAATAATTGTAGTAACGCCAACAGCAATTGAAGTGCTTGCATGCAGTATTGAAGAGTTACACGATGGCAACAATCAGTGCTGCTGCTCCTGACCAACACTCGCGGCACACGCCAAGCACGCAACACACCATCGAACAAATTTATCATGCTGCCTGTGTAGAAAACCGCAACTTTTCGCCATTGAAGCTTCATTGCGCACACTTGCATTTGAGCGATTTGAAACTAAGCTCACACACAATTATTACTTCGATGCGAAACACTGCACTCATGGCCAGTTACAAACTTACCCAGTAGGAAAGTTCAACTGATCAGAAACAATGAAAAAGCACCCACAAAGTTAAAGCGTTGAACTCGAAATAAGAGAATCGGTTCGTCCACCGATTGTCCAGGTTAACGGATGTCAAATACACAAGTCAAGTTACGGATGTGACGCAAGTCAATTACCTGCGCCTGACCATGAGGGAAAGAATGTGTTTCACTCCACACTTGGCGAATGTGAAGGAGCAACTGCAAGCAATCGTAGGCAAAGTACGACGATTTTCCGTACCTATTGGAGCCTCGGAAACCGTGCTGCAGGCCACTATCGGGGTCTGTGCCACTATGCAATACACTATGCAATATGATGGGAAATTTTGTTAGGTGCACCCTCTTGACCTGATTGCCATACAGCGTGCTATTGAATTCAGGCTAAGAAGGGGCTTGTGTGTATCTTTACTGCGGAATGATTGGATTTCCGTATATGACGTGGAGAGGGAAGATATCTAGAAAGCAAGAGACTTCTAGATGGCAGGGTCAGATGTAGGTGGCAAAACCGTTGGGACAATAGCTCTAACGTTAGGTTTGTTGAGGGTTTTCCGGACTTCGGATTCTATCTGCACTTATCTGATAGTTTGGGGTATTTATGTGGGGGGTAGATGTATTAGTGCGTGGCCTTTGCATGAGTTTCTCTAGTGGGTAACTCGCCACTCACACGATGCACTGGCCATATCCCAGCGAAATTACCTTTGCTCTGGAAACAAGCAATTGCAAGAGTAACAACAACTTAACTTGTTCTTGACAACCAAACACGTAAGTTCTTGTGCACAGAGGCAGACGTTGGCTGTGGCAAAGCGGATTTCGAGTAAGGAACTGATTCGTTGGTGCATTGTTTCCCGCACAACGCGACGCTGCAGTGGGAGCATTTATTTTGCAATATTAATATTGCTGCTTCTAACTTCCCCTTGTTGTTATAAGCATTTAACTTACGCTAGTATTATTGTCATTACCACGAGGGAATAAAATAAAATAAATTTTACGCTTAATTAAAGAATGAGATATATATTAATCAATAATTTGGCTTATGAATGGAATTCTTGTTATTTTTTATTGAGGAATGCAAGAAGATGATATCTTTAATTTATAATATATTCAGATTTTTAATAAAATATACTTTGTTTAAAAATAAAATATTAAAAAAAAATTCTCTGGATATGCATTTCAATGTTAAAAATAAGTTTTTTAAGAATATTTAATAAAATAAGAATAAATTATGGAAAAGTTATGAGCCTGTTCGCGTGAGCATGATGGGAAAGCGTGTTTAACTTCGACAATAATTCGGCATGGTAGTAATATCGTTCTACTTTTCTTAGTAATCGATTTGTTTCGGCTGTTCCTTGCTACTTGGGTACAGTTGAACCATGTTTTGTCACGAAACTACTCACAAACTTCTTCAGATTGCGCTTAGACAGCGTTATCACAAGTTGCGCTTGTTGTTAGGAGTGAACAAACGGGCAAAGATATGACCCACGAAATCTTTTAAGATACCTACTACCTTACCTAATATGCGCAAGTTCAATCGAAATCGTGGTATTTTTCTGCTTTATTCTCTGAATATCTAGACGTGAATTATCAGTAATCATTATGCAACCACATTGAAACTCACTGAACCAATTTATGAAACTCGCTAGCTAAGAAGAGGAGCTACTGTTCGATGCTTTTCTGAAATTTGTTGACACGATCTCCTCCACACGCGGTAAGTACAAACACATATATAACACGTACAATAGCCGACTGCCAGATTAGACTACATCGTTGGTAAAGTTAAGTTTAGCAGGACGCCCCTTACAGTTATGTACACATTATGGTTAAATTAAGATGCTACTATAATTGTATTAACATATGGTATATTTTACAAATTGGCTAGAGTTTACTTGAACCTATGGGTTTCTATATACTAAATCGTAAAAACCGATCACTAGAATAGTTTCTAAATCATAAAGACTTTTAAATCAATCTGAACTGAGAGTATATTGGTTATTCCGAAAGTACCATATAAAGAGTAATCCATTTCGAGGTTTTTCAAAGGTAAATAACTGAAACTTTGGGAATGTATATTGTCATCCGAAAGAAATTTCCTTGGCATTTATTTTTTGAAGAATATCTCTTTCAAATATTGCATGTCTCAGATGGTTCATCCATTGTGTCTAATTTTCGATGACTTATCGATTGTTAACTGGCTAATAACACGCGTGATGTTTGCTCATAGACTTTAGCCTTTACATATACCCATAGGAAAAAGTCTAATGGTGTAATAACACACAATCTTGGTGGCCATTTGACTGGCTCAGAACGTGGAATTATCTGCTCACCTAAGTGTTCTCTCAATAAATTAATTGCTGCGATGTGTGAAAAGTAGCGCCATCTTGATGAAACCAAATGTCCCTGAGATCATGATCTTCAATTCCAGTCATCAAATCGTCGGTTATAATGCCTCGAAAACTGTCGCCATTGAGGATTACGTTCGCACCGGCATCAGTTTTGAAGAAATATGAACCGATGATTCCACCTGCCCACAAACCGCACCAACCCTTTGATCTTCCGGGATGAAATGGCAGAACTTGAATCTCTTCAAGTTGTTCTTTGTTCCAAATACGGCAATTTTCTTGTTTTCATTCACATTGATCCAGAAATGGATCTCATCATGGATCACCGCTGACCAAAATTTGGCTTGTAAACGTCAGATCGGCTGGAAACATTTAAAAAGTCACTTGAATAGGTCGAGCGGCTGCAGTTCTTGCACGAGTTGTGTGCCATATGTCAGTCCCAGTTGCTGCAAATGGAGCTGCGAATCGACTCTTCATGATCTTCGTTGTTCAGGTGCAAATCTCACGCGTAAAAAAAAGCTATTGTAAAAAGTAACTCCAATGGGATCACGTGTTAGTATATGCTAGTTTCCACAAAAAATGCCTGAAAATACGCGCAAAAAGATAATTTTCATACAAAATTATCGGATAACAATTTTGACTTCATATTCATTCCTTCCTTTATCTTCGTCTACGTTCAGTTCATTGCATTCAAAATTTGTTTTACTTTTTTAAACTAAACATCCTAAACACGAATTTAAGTAATAAAAACGCACATGAGCACTTTGGACATCCTAACTAAGCTAAATCGTATGTACTTATGCTCCGCATATTCTTTAATAATACTCCATTTTTTACCACAATATCTGCAATACGCAACAACAGCAGCACTTATAAGTGTGTATATGAATGCAGTGTGTGCTTAAATAACACATTTATTTGAGTTGTATTCGGAATTCATAAGCAATTGCCAATTCCAAGTCCATACACGTGCCAACAAATCCCATTGAAAAGCAGCAAAATTTAAGCTAAAAAGCAGGTGAGCAAGCCAAAGGGAATAAAGTGAAATGCAATGTATTGGAATGAACCGAAACGAGGCGAAAAAGGAATTTACATTTTCCGATTATTATAAAAAGAATTTCATAGATATTTCATGCAATTTCAAGTGAGCAGCTTCACTTTCTCCACAACGTTTACGCCAACACACGTATGCGCTGCATGGCAAAGGATGCGTGATAATTCCATCGATAAGCGTAATTTTCAATTTGATATGGTTTGAGAGGAATGTAATCAAAATTGAAAACGCTGATGAGGTCGGGAATGGTGGAGGAGAGAAGTAAAGCGTCAGTGAGAGCAGCAAATTCAGCAGCAAAAATGGCAGCGGCTGGTGTCTGATGCAGCGTATGTGAAGCACAAGGTTACTCATACGCCATGTATGGCGCAGACGAGCGCTATGATTATTGCTTATTGTTGTGTATAATGATGTTTCTGTTGTTTTTATTGCGAATTATAATGAGAATGGAGTAATTCTACGATTTTGCTTGAAGAAATTCGCGCTGCTGCTTTTGCATAGCGATGCTTTTGTTGTTAGACAAAAAAACAAACTTCAGCATATAAAAATCATTTTCCGATGTAAGCTCGACAATATTGATGGGAAAAGGTGTTTCCACTCTTGCCACGAATCATTTCGGTTGGATTTTTTTGCAATTCCTTCATTATCTCTTCGCTCGTATTATTACGTTTCCTATGCAATTTTCCATGCAAGGCGTTCATCTGTCTATTCTATGCAAGTCTTACAAGGATTGCAAAAAGTAACAAGCCGATAAAGGAAATACACAAATTTGTTAGCATCAATGATAAATGAAACTGCAGAAGAAAGAAAGATTACAGAATGAAAAATAACTTTGCACCACTAACGGTAGATTTGGCAATCAATATTGGAGAGATGGATGAGTTGCAAACTTCTAAAAGGAATGTTGAAATTATTGAAAAAAAAAAATTAATTTCGTGAAGAATTTATCGAAGAAAAAGACTTAAAGAAAAATATTGGCAATTTTTTAACCTTTCGCTTTCGGTTACGAACACATACAAATATTCCGCTCAATTTCTTATGCATTTTAAAAATAATGACACTAGTTAAGATAAAGCTGGAATTTCACATTTCATTTTTAGAAAATATTTACTTAAGAGAAAGAGCACATAGCAGAAACTTGTTGACCATTAATCCTAGTTGGTGCTCCCCTTGCGCTGGCTTACCGCGACAGTCGAATACATGATATCCAACTATAGAAAATCTATATGGTTTCACAAAGCAGTCCAAGTGTAGTTGTGATCTTTGGAATCTAGCACGAAAAAAGCTCGCTATGAAAACACAAAGCTATTACTTCCAACAAATAAGCACATACCTCTTAAAATAAGTATGGAAACGACTATGGATATTCTTAGGACACAAAAAGCACGCAACTACCTAGGCGTAAGACTGGATCCCAGACTAACCTTCTGGGTACAAACCCAGCACACTGCAGGAAATGCAGCGACGATCACCTCTCAACTGAGCAGACTAATGACCAACACAGCAGTCCCCAGCCAAGAAAAGAGAAATCTCCTAATATCGATGGCAAACAGCGTCCTATTATACGGAGCTGAAGTCTGAGCAGACGTGCTCAGAAAAGAAAACCATCGTAAGATAGTACCCAGAGTTCATCGCACCGCAGCCCTCAGAGTTGCATCAGCCTCCCGAACAGTGTCAGGCGATGCAATATTAATTTTAAGCGGTAATGCCCGAATAGACCTTCTAGCAAATGAAAGGAAAAGCGAGATAAAGAAAATTTCCGATAATAATAAGAGCGCAATAGAACAAATAAAAAACAAGTAAGGAAGGGCTAAGTTCGGGTGTCACCGAACATTTTATACTCTCGCATGATAAAGTGATAATAGAGATTTCATTACCCGTCATTTACATATTTTTTTATTTTGCTGTAAAATTAATTAGATTAGATAAATTTGTGTACTTTGAGTATTGAATTGTATTTTCATTTATTTTAACTGTATTGATTTACCGATATTTTCGGTGAAAAATTAGATTAGGTTAGGTTAGGCACTGAGTTCTTCGTGTTCGATATCAGGGACCTTGAAAAGTTATAGTCCGATCACGACAATTTTTCCACAAGGGATACCTCAGCTCAAATACCGTATTTGTGTAAAGTTTATGCCGCTATCATCATTGGTTCCTAATGTATATATTATACAGAGAAGGTATCAGATGGAATTCAAAATAGCGTTATATTGGAAGAAGGTGTGGTTGTGAACCGATTTCACSCATATTTCGTACATGTTATCAGGGTGTTAAGAAAATATTATACACCGAATTTCATTRAAATCGGTCGAGTAGTTCCTGAGATATGGTTTTTGGTTCATAAGTGGGCGACGCCCATTTTCAATTTTTTAAAAAAGCCTGGGTGCAGCTTCCTTCTGTCATTTCTTCCGTAAAATTTAGTGTTTCTGTTTTTTGTTAGTCGGTTAACACACTTTTAGTGATTTTCAACATAACCTTTGTACGGGAGGTGGGCGTGGTTATCATCCGATTTCTTTTTGAACTGTATATGGAATGCCTGAAGGAAACGACTCTATAGAGTTTGGTTGACATAGCTATAGTAGTTTCCGAGATAWGTAAAAAAAACTTAGTAGGGGGCGGGGCCACGCCCACTTATCCAAATATACTCTTCCCCAATGTGATCCTTTGTGCCAAATTTCACATTAATATCTTTATTTATGGCTTAGTTATGACACTTTATAGGTTTTCGGTTTTCGCCATTTTGTAGGCGTGGCAGTAGGCCGATTTTGCCCATGTTCGAGATTAACCTTCTTATGAAGTCAAGAAATACGTGTACCAAGTCTCATCATGATATCTCAATTTTTACTCAGGGTACAACTTGCACGGACGGATGGACAGACGGACGGACGGACAAAGAGACATCCGGATTTCAACTCTACTCGTCACCCTGATCACTTTGGTATATATAACCCTATATCTGACTCTTTTAGTTTTAGGACTTACAAAAAACGTTGTTGCGAGAGTATAAAAAAGAAGCAATAACATGGCAACAAAGATAGAAGAATGAGAGTTGCGGCAGACGGACGTCCAGACTAATAAAATATTATGGAAAAGCCGTAAATTTGGAAAAGTCGACTTTTACACAACCCAGCTGTTATACGGTCACGGCTACTTCAAAAAGTTCATCCACAAAATGTGAAAAGTCGAAGAGCCGAAGAGCCGACATGCCTATACAACGACGCCACAGAAAACGACAATGAACACACATTCTTTGAATGTGAGCGCTGGCAACGAGAACGTAAACAAAATAAAAAATTGAACAAATTCTAGCGAAACAAAAGGTTTAAATAATGGTATCTACGAGCCTCGAAATAACATCACTTTTGTTAAAGGAACTCACATCAGCAACTGAAAAAATTGAGACGACCGAATATACTAAAAAATTCACAATGAAGATAATTCGATAGTATATCTTTACATAGAAAATTTCTTAGTTTGCAAAAATACCAAAAATAGAATGACTTAAACTTCACTTAACAAACTGTACGAACGATAAATCGGCAATTGCGCATCAGCCAACTCGGTCAAACTTCGCTTCTACAGCCACAACGCCATTAAAATGAAAGAAATCATATATACGTGTGTACTATTATACAATGCAGTATAATCGAACGTAAAACTGTGAACCTGACTGGAATATAAAATGATTGCATTTGCCAATGAGGTCCAAACAACTGTCAGCAATAACCGACAGCTGAAATAAAATCAGGCCACAGCGCCATGGCAGCCAATGGAGCCTACACAGCGCTCTGCGACAATTCAAATATTGCGATGTAAGCAAAAAATTATTTTACGCATTAAACGACACACCGAACTCGGAATATGTATTTCAGAAAAGTACCGTAAATGGAACTAACGTTTGGAGAAAATACAACAAACTGAAAGTAAGAACAAAATGGAAGCAGTTGCTTCGTGATACGTGAACATTTTTGGGAAAACTACCTAAGTAAATATGGAGCACACTGTGGTATATTTTGTACCTTGTATATGTGTGTTTTTGTGTTCGAAAACTGGCACACAATTGCAACGTTAAATATTTCGGCCACAGAATTGAAAATCGGCAAATACATAAATGTGTATATATGTATGTACATGGTATATTGTATATCTGGTTTAATATTACCGAAAGCGAAGTTAAACGCACGCACACATAGTTATGTGTATGTAGCAATTGTGGCATGCGGCAAGAGTATTGGTTTATGCGTTGGCATAATCTGAGCTCGTACAAATTAGTACCATTTAGGAAGTAAAATACTGGCACGACTGGAGCTTATCACCGGCTCGGCCTGTGTGACCTTCTGCACGTGCAGCAACACATGCACCACATACAGGCGCACATATTTACACAAACACATTGGAGCATTTAGAGAGCTGAGCAGCGCTTACACTACTTGGTCGTCGCCTCTTTTGCCTCCTCCTCTTCTCGCAGTGGTCATGAAGCCTAGCTTCGCTTGTGTCCTGGCTGTCATGCGATAACTCGAAATTTTTGCTTTCTGGTTCGATTTTCTTTGCTTGGCTGCGGGCAACTAGAAATCCACGAAAATCAAAGAAGAAATTATTATTGCTCGCTATTACTGCTGCTGCATTGGCTCGCAACCGCTCCGGGCTGTGTGTGTTGTGTGGGAAATAAATTGTGCTTCAGTTCGTTACATTTTCGTTGCCAAATTGGCATTCGTACTCAGCTGTGCGTGTAAAATGTATGATTGACAAATGGCAAATACATGTTTGCAATGTCAAAGTGACATGGGTTGAAGTGCTGCAAATTATGCAACTAACGGTTTTTCTGATTGTCAGTGAGCTACTTTACCGCATGTCATGCCTTCAGTGGCGAAAATGAAAATGTCAGTGGAATATTTTCGCAACACAAAAATGTTGAAAATAAAATCCAACTATATTTACATTAGGCTAGATCAAAAAAATTATAATTTTCTTGTTTTTGCAAGGCACTCTTAAAGACTTATTAACTCTATAAAGGCCATTTTGTAAAGCAGAAAATTTTCTATAAAACTATGAAAGTAGATATTTTTTCAAGTAGTTGAAAGCGCGATATAAATTTTTCTATCTGATAATAAGAAAAAATATATTTATATAATAAAATTAAATAATACATAAATAGAAACTACTAAGCTTTGTGTTACAATGAAGAGCTTCTTCTTGGAGAGATTTACTTTGATGTGTCTGAAAACCTGTCTTTTAGAGTATCTGAGAGTACATATGAAAGGAAACAATATTCGATTTTTTTTTTACCCACCCTAATATTCATCTATAATATATGACATGTAATACATATTTGAGGGCATTAAGTCTATTGATGATATTGTCAGAAATATATCGGAAATTCAGCGTTTGCCCTTTTGCAACTTCTTTGCATAAGGTCTAATAAAAATAAATCCATTATTTTTATAATGCATTTAGAGGTTTTAGGAATCTGTATCTCAATGTGATATTTGTATGATAGTATCGTTTCAGCACACGTCAAAAATGTATACCAGCAAAGATAATGTAAGCCAAATTTTACAATTTTCCTTCTTTAAAAGCGAATATGCATGCAGGCTGCCTTTATTCCGTTCCGATACATTTCGTCGAGTCCATCAGTCATGTACGCGTTTTTTTAGATTGCGCAGTAATTAAACATTAGACAAAGATCCGTTCAGAACAATTTAAAAAAGGCTGCATACAAGAGGAAGTTCGATGCCATAGGTATTAACGCAAAAAAGCTAATGGATCAAATTCCCATTTGTGAATCGCTGCTGAATCGTCCAATCACTGAAGCTGATGGGTATTGGGGATGAAAAAATGCTTTCGTCAAGCGAATGCGATCACGCCGGGTTGTGGTAAGCTGACTTAACGGTAGCCAAGATTGACGGTCAGGAAGAGTTTGCTATGTATTTTGGTTGTATGGTCAAAAAATAATCTACAAAGAGTTACTCTTTTATGACCACATTCTTAATTCGGACATTACTCTCAACCAGATGCACACTGTGGGAGCTTGACTGGGAGATTTTTATGAATCCATCTTATAACCACAGACCTGGTACAAAGTTATTTCTACTGTTACTGTATGTGGCGAAAGATTTCATTGATAAAAAGAAAACTCACTTGAAGGGAAGCTTGTGAAAATGGTTTGTCCCAGTTTTATATCAACAGGAACGCGAGTTTCTATGAGATTGGCATTTTGAAATTACATTCATCCATCAATTTTGACCTCAACTAAATGTTCTAAACATGTTAAACACGTTCGACGTCCAGAAGCTGCAATCACAATAGACAGCCGAACGATTTTCTATTCGACTTGACCTGTGAAACGAAATTTCAAGCTTCTTATGTACAGCCGCAAACGCAACCATTGGTTTTCGAAAAAGACAAAAGAACAACCTGTACGTTGAGGAGTGCTGTGTCGCAGTGGAGAGAAAACACACTGGAAAAACTCTCCAGCCTGCTGAATGGTAGTGAAAGCATAACACCAGGCGATGGTGAACCGGATTCTCCAATCGATCACGTTGAAGCAGACGTTCCATTGCCCCACCATGAAGAAGTTCGAATACCAATTACCGGCCTGAAGAACAACAAGGCCGAGCTATTCGAAAATATGGTGGCAAAGAACTGATAAGTAGTATACATCAGCGTCTTTGTAGAATAAAGGCCGAACGAGGCATGCCCAGCGACTGGAATTTAAGTGTGCTCTGCCCAATCCACAAAAAGAGAGACAGGACAATCTGCGCCAACTACCGTGGGATAAGCCTTCTCAACACGCATTTAAAGTTCTATCATAACTGCTTGGACCTTATCATTACGGCTTTGGGTATGCAAAATCAACTACTGACCCGTGAAAATAGGATCGGTGTGTGACGATCACTTCATCGATTTCAAAGCAACTTTTGACAGCACAAAAAGGAGATGCCTTTATCTACTCTTGGAGAAAATAATTCGAGCATCAGATCTGAATAGAGAATGGAGAATTTTCTATAAGAGCCGCTAGTTCTGCTTTCTCCAGACAGGATAAGAACCCAACATTATAAGATCTATTAAGTCTAAATCTTTTCATGCTTGGTCGAGATTCTGCTCCAGTTTATGATCTAGATACCGTTCCGTTTGTCGTCCGTTTGCTTCTGCGATGGTGTAACCTGATGTCAACAACCACATAATTTCCACCAACTGCAAATCGCCAATTGCATTGCATTATTACTTTTGCAATTGAAATAAATGATTTCCAGCAATGAAAATTGAATTGGACTTTCTAATGTGCTCTCAACAAATTGCGCTTTAATTTAGGCGATAAATCTTGGCACCTCGTAAACCGTTGAGGGCCGTTGAGCGGCGCACGCATTAGATATTGCCAATTTATTTAGAATTTTCCAATAAACCTAATACGCGCCATATATGTATAAATTTGCACGTGTGTGTTTGTGTATAACAGCATGCATGTGGGTTGTTATATATGTATGTGTGTGTTCGTGTGCATATATAACCAATTTATGTACTCGTTTATCTATTTTAAAGCTATCTCGGTATTGTCCTCATGCCATTCGTTGCACGTTGCCTTTATTGTCTTGTTGTTGGTATTTACACTGTTGCCACTGCGTCGTCCATGGCATTAACGTAATTGTGTATTTATCCGCTAAACATGAAATGAAAAGTTATTGCAATGTATGGCATTAAGTTAATATACTGCACGCCAGCCGAGCGTTCAGCGCTGGACCATTGGTTAACGCGTTGACATACAATTTTAGCACACACACATTAACACCACACATATTGTACATGCATGCATACTCGTACATATGTACATGCACTCATATGTACATACATGTTTCAGAAGCTTTAGCAAGTGTTTGCTGTGCACCGTTAACTTGTGGATGGCGAATGCATGTGTGTTTGTCGGTTGCCACCCTTAAATGGGACAAACGTGACAATGTTTGTGTTGTTTTTGCATGTGAGTTCAGCCGACGGCGTGTTCTCGCACTCACTTAAAAAAGAAGCAAAAAACCAACAACCTTTGAGCGCGTATAGCAACAACAACAACAGCAATACTGCATGCATAAAATACACCAATATGGCAATTATCGCCTAAATTTTATTACACGGCTATAGGCAAATCCTCAGCCACGGAAGGGGCAATATATTTACAGAAGCGTCTACACTTGGAAAAATTGTTAGACGCCACAAAATTTTTCTTTAAGTTAAGGTTACCTATTTTTGAATATTCGCCGCAACTATAGAGTAAACTACATGGTTCCTTTCTTCATCGAACACCAAAAACTGGTTCACCGAATAGCCTCATCAAAGATCACAATGCGCAGAAAAAATTTTTCATCCACCGTTTATTGACTTCTATCAGCTCCAGGACAAGAGTCTAGCAACCGAGAAGGAAAATTTCAAGTCTTTTTATATCCTTGCTTTAGAGCAATCTAGTTCTCTAAACTTATACCAATAACGGTCAACTCAGGCCCTTTTCCTTTTCACGTTTTCAACTCAACCGTTTTTCAAAGGCGAAATTTCAGTTTGAGGGTTATACCTTGGAGGCCATAGATGGGTTTAGTTTTTGTGTTTAGGCCGAAATCTAGATAACGTTAGGATTTCTTATTGTAATGAAAATCTACTAAATACTTAAGTTAAACTCATCAAAATGATCGCTGATTACGATAGTTACGTCGGAGACTAATTGTGTGCAGGAACTTATAGCAAAGTAAGGTGCTCGAAAAACATCCCATTGGTATGGATAGTTTGATATGCGGTCCCGCAATGCCTGCTCCAATGCGATCCAGTATTTTCGAGAAATCAGTGTACCACGGGAAAGTTCTGCCTCTTAGTAGTAGGTCGAGTATGGAGTCACTCTACTCCGCCTTACTGCTGAGAGTAATTTTGAACTTCTTTGTGAAGTTTTAACGCCGTCTTTTGGAAGCAGAGACTAGGGATCTAACGTCTAGACATCTGCAAATCATAACTGCTTTGGTGACTCTGGACAATGTTAATTCCACATGTCTTTTTTCAACACCTCTAACTCCCTCTCCTCAAGTGTTAAGGCCCTCAAGGCAGAAAGAGATCTTCGCTTTGTCAAAGGGACGAAAGGGTAATTTTTGATGGGTTGATGTTTAACTCTACCGTATTGTAACACCCCTTAGCTAGACTTTTGTCGCAGAGTGTATTCACAAATTTATCTTCTGCCACTATCACAATGTCATCAACGTACCCCTAGCAGCGAACTCCATTGCTTTTGAGTAACTCAAGGGGCTCATATACTATTAGATTTCATAGAAGGGTGGATAAAACTGCACCCCGTGGGCAGCCCCTCGTAGTACGAAGACGAATCCATCTCTACCTCAAAGTTGTTTCAGCTATCCTAGTACGCAGTACAGCCTCTATCCATCCGCATACTGAAGCCGATATCTCTCCAACCTTTACTTCAACCCGTCAGCGAAGAACTTCAGCGGTATCGTGTCAGCAATTTCTTTGAGTGAGAAGATTGTAGGTTAAATGCTCACTTAGTACGTCGTCGAACACAACGTAACTGGCCAGAACCAATTCAAAATCCCGCGGAAATCCGAACTCAGGATAATAAAAGGGTATGCATGATTTCTCATTGTACCAACATGGTCCATTATCCTCTATATGCAATTATATATACATATATACTTATATTTATGTATTTCATATGCTTGTTATATTCATTTTGGTACGTGAACCGAAGGCTTTGCTTATTTTGCTCCTCATGGTCATAAAATAAGTTAGAGGAAATAAAGGCAACCTCGGGATAAAGATAAATTTCACTTACGCCCTCTCGGCCACGAATTTCCAACGTTTTGTGTCCTCCTCCTTCGCCCACACATACACACCCATATACACAGGCAATTTGTATAGATGTTTATAATATGCATTAGTCAGCTCAGCCAATTGTCGTAATGAAAGCAATAACAAGTGTAATAACACCAACAACAGCAACACAAATGTGACGATCACTGCTTAACAGTCCATTGAAGTGTCAATTCCAATTTGACTTTGGCATTGTTATTGGTGACAGAAGCAATAATTTCATCTTCGAGCCGACGGCATATAACATTTAATTCCGCATCGCCTTCGGTATGATTAGCCAAAAGCTATACAATCATAGTTATTGTTGTAAATGTTTACAGTAGGGGTGATATATATGTACATATGTATATGTATGATGGTACATATGTATGCCTAGAGCAAGCCCAGTGATAACTGTAGTCTGATAGGAAAAGCAAATTCAATTATAGATACACATATACACTCGTATGTACATATGGATGTGCATACTGAATATTTATTAGTTGATTTATTTTGTTTCTTTCTATTGCTTTATTTAATAATAATTGCTTGAAATAACTATCTTTAATCAAAGAGATTATGGATGCTAGGAAATAACGATTCCAGTTGCAAGTAATGGGTCAAACAGTCACAATCAAACTCCTAACTGGGAAGTAACCTTTAATTTTTTTGAGCAGATGTCACAGAGGCGTTTCTGGTTAAATGGAGAAGGTGGTGTTGGTTAAATCAGAATTTGTTACGAACCCTATTATAAAAGTCTACCAAAAACCATTTTTGTTGATCCTTCAAAAGATTAAATAGTGTTAGTTCCCTTATAGAATAACTCCCTTAAAGAATAGCTCTTAGATGAATAAAATCCAGTTGGATTACAATAACGTAGAATCGGCTGCTGTTATTGCAGCAAATATCTAAATGCTGTTTGAGGAAAAGGACAAAATTAAATGTCATCGAAGTCAGTTAACGGTAGATAAAAGAAAAGAGTTGTTTCGACGGGCTCGGACCCTAGTTAAATAGCTAATAGGTGAGTCGATTCGATGTGGCCTACGAATGTCGGAACCTCTTTGCATGCGGGACATATGTTTAGTATGTTAAGGCAGATTCTGTATTCAGTTGGGAATTTGATATACTACAATGTCCAAATCGAAGTGAGGCATGGGTCACCCTGGTTTTACGCAACAGCTCGAGCTCTTGCTCTATGGTAGGTGCTGTTTGAACTCTAAGAATGCCGTTCAATGAAGGCATGTCAACGAAAATGTGTTAAAAGCTCAAATGTTATTGGAGTTTAGTAATTGTCTGAAGTTAGTTGCGTCCGAAATGTTAACAGTATAGTTTTATATATTGTCCCTTCTTGCAGAAAAGTTGTCTGGATGTTCCTAGAAGGCGGTTCCGCTCCAAGCATATAATTGCAATGCTGATGAAAGAATCTCCTCAGAACTTGCTTGGAAAGAAGTACGTAATACTCCTTAAACGGGAGCTGTCACCTCTCAGTAGTTGTTCAATACGAGACATCCAGTAAATATCCGAACTGCAAGTTTATATCTTCTTCAGCCGCGTCCTGCTACATTCAGGCAATGATATTGGGGCTACGTAGTCTATAATCGGCCAACTGATTTCCTCTTAGATCCTTTGTCCTTGTCCCAGATGCTATTGACTAACTATTTAATAATCTTGTTGAGGATCTGTAACAAACATGTAGCTTATACACTGCCAACCAAAATGATGAAGTTTAGTCTATACTCCTTCGCCCGTTTTTAAAATATGGTTACTGTGATTTTGGTAGGGGTGAGTATTAGACTCCTAGCAGTGAAAAAGGGATAAAGTTTGTGGAGATAGCCGTTTACTTTCTAACGCATATCATCGATTCTAATGCCCGTTGTCAATTCCGTGCAATCATCAACGAATAAGGTAAAGGAAATTCATTCTGGTGGTTATAGAATTTTCGAGATATAGATAACAGTAGAAGGGAGATGAAACCTCCTCGTGGAACCCTCTGTATAATTCTTCTTAGCTTTGAATATTGATATCGATGTTATGGTTTATTAATGACCGCTCATACATGATGTATCTCTTCGGCCCTGGAGGAAGTGTAGATTATTCGATACCTTCTAGTAGAGTTATATTATTGACTATGTGAAGATGTGGATTCTGTGTATATTCTATATAGAAAAGTTTCACTATGTCCTTCAATTAATAACCCCAAAACCTGACCTTAAAAACTCAAATGTCCACAAATCTATTGGATCCGACGAGTAAAGTATGCTGATCTCAGAATGTTTTTCCTCATCGATAGTAAACTGACTCATCAAGGTTATCAAAAAGATTAGAAATTTTTTAACCTTTCCACCGGAAGACAAATATCTTGGTCATAAATATTGTAACACTTTTGTTTTAACTTAATTTTTCACCCACTATTTCCTTATATTTCCAAGGTTTGCACCGAGCGGTTTAAACAAACTTTTAAGAATTTTTCTATTTAAATATTCAAGTAAATTTAATTTGCATATTTTACTTCCTCATATACAATACGTATGTAACTTCTTTGTTCCTAAATTCGGTTATACATTTTCCAAAATATTAAACCAAATTTAAAGTAAACACACACATTCCTCATCACCCATTTCACGTCAGTGCAGTTCGCCCCCGTGTTTGCATTGTTCAAGAAACTACATTCCCTCTTTATCATTTTCACCTTATATAAAACCAAAATGATGCTCAAAATAAAATGTAAATGTCACCTTTATTGTCGTCAATTCAAAAAGATTCAAAAAGATGTCCTTAAAATATAAGGCGACTGCCACCACTACCACTAACCTTACACATACCGTCAGGTGAAATTTAACGCCTGGTGTGCGATGTGGGTGGCTGTCTGTCTGCCCAACTCATTTGTCATATCCGGTCTGTGAGCTTATTTGTAGCTCTAATTGGCATAATTTGACAGAGGCAATATTTAAGCGCTGCAAGAAGGGAACAACACAATTAAAAAGGTATCTTTGAGTATTTTGTTTTCGCAATTTAATTAAAGCTTTCAAATAAAGAAACAGTGCTTGTACTGAGTCACCTAAATGTTGCTGCTTTATAGTATACAAACTTGTTTAATTTAAAATTTTGAATTTTTTTTTAGTCATAGAAAGCTCTATACGCCGTAAAGAGAGACCTTCATTCTAATACGATAACGGTGAAACTCTGTAGAAAAGAAGCCATAAAAAAATATAATTTAAATTAAAAGTAATTTGAGCTGAATGTTTTACCTCAAGAACCTAAGAACGCCAAAGCTTGAAAAATAAAAGATCAGAGCAACGAGCTAAGCTGTCCGTCTATCTGTTCCATATGCCAAGTAGTCTCTCAATTTGTGAGATTTCGATCTGAAGTCTTGCACTTGTATTTTTCTCTCCAAGAAGCTGCCCATTTGTCAGAAACTGACCGATCAAGATCAAGTTCTTTCTTATTTGACGAGATGTTTTCTCGAAATTTGACATAGATAATTTTCAAAGGCAACGATCCAATACTTGAAAATATTGTCCAGATCGAACCACTATACCATATAGCTGCCATACAAACTACCAATCAAAATCATGTTCTCAAATTATAACATTTGTATTTGTCGAGGGTTGTTGTTGTAGCGGCAGTTTTTGACCATATAAAAAACTCCGGGTCCATTCCAGCTACGTCGACCCGACTGTCGTAGGAACGGTGTTTGTCAAATGTGTTATAGCTTCGGTGCAGGCAAAGCTAACGTTGTTTCTGATTTTAGTTCAACTCTTGACAACAACCTTTGAAATCGTCTGAAGCTCTTTGATTACTAGCGAAATTACTTAAAGCATTGTACGAATTTTTAAGATTGCTTATCTGCTGTATTTTAACTAAAACGTAATTTCTACAACAAATTAACGTAATGAGCAAAAAACAATTCGAAGAAAACATTAATTTTTATGGGCAGACGTGACAACATAGAAAATTGAATACACACGATTTAGAATTTAGATTTCTTAGAATGACGCATACGATGTAGAAACGAAAATACGCAATGTTTAGCTTTAAAATAAAACATAAAACGTTTTCGATAAATTAACTTCAACATAGGAAATCTTTAATATTGCAAAAGAAGTACACACGCATACTGATGTAAAGCCAGAAAGAACTGTACAAATAAAACTTGTATATTTTAAGTAATAAATTTTGCCTCTGTCATGAAAGCTCTATACTCTCTCGTTTACAAAATCGTTACTATATCATTAAGTTATGTAATTGAGTTCATAAATATTTATTAATATTATTAAATATTAGATGGAATACTTAAATTGTTAGATTAGCCTTCAATGTTAAATTTCAACTGAAGTTACAGCGAAAGTACACTTGGTGTGCAAAATATTTTTCTATAAATAATTTATGTTACATATTTTTTTTTTTTTTTTTTTTTTTTTTTTTTTTTTTTTTTTTTTTTTTTTTTTTTTTTTTTTTTTTTTTTTTTTTTTCAAATTGCCAATATAAAGACTTACAAGTTAAATATATGTATAAATACATAACTTGCAAATGAGATTTTTAGCTGTTCAATTTTTTCATCTTTGAAATTTTTGTTTCCGTTGTAAAAGTTTTTATTCTTCGCTTCGAAACATTGAAATGTGCACTTAGAAACGCAAACTACCTGTATTGCAGCTGTGTTCGCTGGCAAACTTAAAATTATATTACCATTCGTTCGGCGCTTACGTCAGCGTTTTTCAACAGCCCACTGCAGACGCTTATGAACGCAGCGATGCTAAACGATTTTGCATTTCTTGTAAATCTTCCTCTTCTTCACCAGCTTCATCTTCAGATTCAACTACAGTGGCAGCGGGTACTTCATGTTTTTCGGCGGCGATACCTTCGGGTGGTAACGGTGCTTCACCAAGTTTACCATCTGTAATTTCCCATAAGACTTTATCTACTTCCTTTGCCGCCTCCTCTTCCATCTCTTCAGATTCTTCCAGCGAATCCATGGTCTCGTCAAGCATTTCTTCAATTATGCCTGCTTTCATCATTTCTTTCGACATGTCACGCATTATGCCCGCTAATTCAGGATAACGTACCAAATTCTGCATAGCTTGCATTACCTCTGTGGATTTTTGTAATGAGCCGGCAACACGTAACGTAGCTAAACAAAAAAAAAATACTTGAATTGTCTTAAATGWATGTATGTATGTATAAAGCAAACTATTTACCCAATTGGTTTTTCATTTGTAGCTGTATCGAGTTAAGGTGTGCCTTAGATGTGTAAATACGATTTATCGCTTTACGTGCACGCACAATTTCTTTTGCGAGGATGACACAAGTGTCCCGATCATTTTTTGTTGCTGCCTGCTTTAAGGAACGCTTCACTTTCTCTTCTTCTCGCTGTATACTACGTATCTGCCGATCCAGTTGATTGCTTTCCTTACGAATTTTGTGCGTCCATTCTTGCACCTAAGGGAAGCGTGAACAATTTGGTTAAAGCATATGCAAATATTATTCCGTTTTGTTTGTTTTTAATTTTAAATGGGATGATGTAGTATACATAACTGGTTTGAATTGGCCATGAACTGAACCACTGTACAAGGAGGGCAAAACTTTTACCAAAATTGTTATTGTACAAACGTTATTACCTGCTCTTTTGGATCTTTGGTATGAGTTTTGCCGAATAACCCCATGTTTAGTTCGTGGATACACTTTTTTCAAATATTTTATTTATTTATTTTATAAGAATTTTATGCAAATCTAACAAAATGACTCATTTATGAAGTTTCTTTAGCCAACAAAATTGAATGGTTTTGTTTGTGTCACCTAAAATGTCAATTGATTTGTTTTGATTTCATTCTGCGCTACTGCGCAGTAACAGCGGACAGTGTTGCACTTTTATTTTAATGACAGCGGCACCCAATTAGAAAAAAAAATAAACTCTTCCCTAGCGAAATCCACTACTACGAGTACCATAAAGCATTGCGATATTTTAAAGTTTCGTTATTTTTTTTTTTTTTTTAATGATCTCCTCTAAATTGATTTTCTATATACGACAATGTTTAATTTCCCTGTAACGAAAATTCCCTAATAAAAATGTTTACCGATAAATTTTATTCGTACTGTACACATTTCACACGTTTCTTGACATTCGTCTTATCATAGTTGAGGTTAGGTATTCATTCTATCAGCTGTTTTCCCATTCCATTTGCACGCACAAACAATTGCATCACGACTCTCCCGGCCAACATAATCGTGATGACAATTTGTATATATTTTTAATTAATATTTCATTAATATTAATTATATTAACAAGCCGTATTAATAATTCTGCTAGGTGTGTAAATTGTTGTGAAGTATGCAAAATTCTAAATGTAGTATTAATTTACTTAATACGCTAACGCGAAATCTCAACCTGCGCGCATCAACATCGCCACTAAACGTTTCCGCTCATATTGCAACTAAATACGTGCACCTTAGTAGTTATGTACAAGCGCGCAACAAAAAGACTGGACCACAGCATGTTTCCACACTTTTCAAACCGGTGCCAATGCCGCGAAATGCAGACGAACATGATGTGGGTGCTGAAATGGTGGGTAAACTGGACAAAACAGAATTGTTGAAGATTCTTAACAAATTCACGCAAAAACGTGAAATCAAACAATTGTGTGTGGAAAATGGACTCGACAGTGAGTTTATTCAATTAGTTCAAGTAATTTTTTGTGAATGCACTAATTGCCTATTTCCAACAGCTTACTTACAACAACAAGCCTTCACGTCATTTCGCCGATACTGCATTGAAGCGGAAAACCTTCCAGTGGATTTGCACATAACCGTTAGTGATATACTAAATAATGCGGGGCACGTTGATGACATTTTTCCATATTTCCTGCGGCACGCTAAAACCATCTTTCCTCATTTAGACTGTATGGATGATCTGAAGAAAATCTCAGATCTACGTACACCAGCCAATTGGTACCCGAGTGCACGCGCAATTACCCGAAAAATCGTATTTCATGCGGGACCGACAAATTCTGGAAAAACGTATCATGCAATGGAACGTTTTTTAACCGCAAAAACAGGAGTATATTGTGGACCACTTAAACTACTAGCCACTGAGGTGTTCAACAAAGCTAATGATAGGGTAAAAATCAGCTATTTTATGAAATATTTCTGTAAGTAAGCTAACCATTTTCAATCCAGGGCACAGCCTGTGATCTTGTTACGGGTGAGGAACGTAAATTTGGTATTAATGAAGATACGCCAGCAAATCATGTAGCTTGTACTGTAGAGATGACTTCGGTAAACACGCCTTGTGAGTTTGTAAAGAACATTTCAACGTACGTTTCTTAATAACTATCTTTTTTAATCAGATGAAGTTGCAGTTATCGATGAAATACAACAATTGCGGGACCCCCAACGTGGTTGGGCATGGACTCGTGCCTTTCTTGGCCTAATCGCTGATGAAGTGCACGTTTGTGGTGAGTCTGGTGCTTTGGAGCTGCTGCAAAAAATTTGTGAAACAACAAATGAAACCGTCGAAGTGCACAACTACGAGCGGCTTACCGAGCTAACCATTGAGGATTCAGCATTGGCAAGCCTGGACAATGTGCAGCCAGGCGATTGCATTGTGTGTTTCAGTAAAAACGATATTTACTCGGTGTCGCGCGAGATTGAAGCAAGGTAAAAAGTTAAAAAGTACAACTACAAAATAAAATTACATTAAACTAACAATAATTATAGAGGCAAAGAGGTAGCTGTCATCTATGGCGGATTACCACCAGGCACTAAGTTGGCGCAAGCAGCAAAGTTCAATGACCCAGACAATAGTTGTAAAGTGATGGTTGCAACGGATGCAATCGGCATGGGTCTAAATTTGTAAGTTTTGTTTAATAACGTTTTATATTCATATTACAATTTATGTATTCTAGGAGCATACGCCGTATCATCTTTTATTCAATAATCAAACCCTCAATGAACGATAAAGGCGAACGTGAAATTGATACAATCTCTATATCGTCAGCGCTACAGATTGCCGGTCGCGCTGGACGTTTTCGTACGCAATGGGAGCATGGTTATGTGACCACTTTTAAGGCGGACGACTTACAGACCTTGCGCAAGATTTTATCTCAGAAGCCTGAACCTCTGAAACAAGCTGGTCTGCATCCTACCGCCGATCAAATAGAGCTTTACGCTTACCATCTGCCAAAATCCACACTCAGCAATCTGATGGTTTGTACTTAACCAAAAATTTATTATGAAAATATTAGTTTACATATAACTGTTTTTTTTTTTTTTTTACTTTTACAGGATATATTTGTGAATCTGTGCACCGTTGATGACTCGTTATACTTCATGTGCAACATTGAAGATTTTAAATTCTTAGCTGAGATGATTGAACATGTTCCGTTGCCACTTCGTGCGCGCTATGTATTCTGTTGTGCACCCATAAACAAAAAGATGCCCTTTGTGTGCTCCATGTTCCTTAAGGTACCATCTTACAGGCAATTAATGTTTATTCTGTTACATAATATTTCAAAATGTTTTCCGCAGATTGCCAGACAGTATAGTCGCAACGAACCAATCACTTTCGACTTCATTACACGGAATTGTGGTTGGCCCTTTGCCTTGCCCAAAACGATCATTGATCTTATGCATCTGGAATCGGTATTCGATGTAATGGATCTATATTTATGGTTAAGTTATCGTTTTATGGATTTATTCCCCGACGCAGTAGCGGTACGTGTAGCGCAGAAGGAACTTGATGACATAATACAGCAAGGTGTATTTCAAATTACACGGTTGCTAAAGAATTCCGAAGCCAGTCAAAGTGCAACCGATGGAGATACGACGTATAATTTACGAAGAACCACATATATGCGTGGTAAATAGAGATATTTCATACATATTCGTTATTTGTAAAACCTTAATTTCTATCACATAGAACCACGCATACCAAACTCGTCACGTGGTCGCCTAACAGACCGTTTAATCGCTCAAGGTCTGCTAACGCCTGGTATGCTGAGTGAGCTGCGTAAGGAATGGGATGCACAGCAGCAATCGCTGGCGCAGTCCACAATCGAAAGTGCCATCGATTCGGATGATGAAGGGGACAATAGTGGTTTCAAGAAAATGCGACGAAAGCGGCGCAAGTGAATTGCAATAAAATTGCTAAAGAAAGCAGACTTTATTTATGTATAGTTTCTCATTTGTATGTGGTTAATTGCGTATATAATTATATAAATAATTAATTTCGTACAAAATTTTGCGTTGTCATGCTATTCGTATGCGTCACTGAGAATTATAGGAGGCGAAAACTACTCAGAAACTTAACAAAAACTTTTGTTTTAAATAATTTAAGTACACATTTATGTATATACGTAATTATTATTCCTTAAGAGGTGCAAATGGGCACTAAAAAATAATAAAGCAGGCAGCCAAGAAGAAAGGTAGTTAAAATTTTGAATATTTGAGTTTTGTTTGGCACGAAGTTTGTAACATCCAGAAGGAAACGTCGGAAATATAGCATCCAGCTGTCATACCAACTGAACGATCAAAATCGAGTACATGTACGGACAATTTTTAGCTTGTGAAGGCATTGTAGCTTCGAAGTAACTGAAGTTAACTTTTTCATTTTTTTTTAATTATAAATTTTTTTTTATTATAGTTAATATTTTTAATTTTTTTTATATTATTTGGTTTTTTATTATTTTGTTTTTATTATATTTTTTTATTATTTTTTTAATTTAACTTTTTTCTATTTTTTTTTTTTCCGAAAATACTCGCATGCCTGGTAACTGTATTATCCAGTTAGCTTTACTCACATATGTATGTACTTATTTACAGGAATCAACTTGTAGCACCTGGTATACTAACAAAGTAGAAATAATGTAAATAAAATAACAGTTTTGTTCTTTTCATCTTTTTATTATCCATTCATTGGCAAAATGATCATTATCATTTTTTAATTTGTATCATTAGTTCGTTATGGGCTTTAAGTTACACAGAAATTATAAAGATTAAAAATCCTCGTGTTTGTTGTTTTTTTTTTTTTACATGCTTGTTAACGTTAGGATACAAAAAATGGCTTTGAATTAGTTTTTACATAGTATTTACTAACTCTTGTTGCTTTGTTCCATGCATAATGCAACAGAACGTTAAAAATTCATTGACTACTACTGAAAAGGGTATTTAAATAACATTTCATTTAACTTCCTTGCTTGCAGAGTAATATTAAATTTTAATAAAAAAAATTATTAAACTACTGCTTCATATTCGCGTTATAATTGTTATGTAGAAAAAAGCAATTTTTCTCACATTTATTTGATATTGTTTTAAACATTAAAAACTTAAAGGCATTGTTATTTGGCTTCAGCAATGTGCTAAGAATATATAAATATTGAAATTTGGTGAACAAATTGATAAAACACTAGCAAACGCTATCTCCTTGTAATTTCATGTCATGTTAATATGTTTGTATGATATAACAGAAATTACAAAGCCATTTATTAATTTCTGTATGACGAAGTACGTGTATGCGTGTATGTATAGAGGTAATAAATTATATATTTAAAAATTTCGCATAGCACAAAGTAATAATTATTAATCAGTTGCTTATAAAATAAATATTTGGTTTTCGTTTCAAATTACGACAGTCTCAAGACACACTTCAGTTCAAGTGAGCAGCAGGACAATTAGCGCACTGATCCAGTGTTTGCAATTATCCTGTAAAGCAACAATGTATGTATATGATGACCACTTCACAATCACACATATGTACATATGTATGTATATAGTTTAGGGTGTCCGCTGTAAAACAAGTTGATTGTTTGTTTTTTAGGTAAGACGCGCTGAAGTTTCAGTTTTTAGCCTAACAATTTTTTTTACAATGTAAACAAACTTTTTATTTTCCATTTAAACCGCGCCTAAATCATATTACTTTCCTTATGTACATACGAGTATGTACATAACATGAGGTTTTTTATATTATGCCTTAAGCAAATAAATCTATAACTTTGAAAAAGTTCTTCTATTCTAGAAAAAGAAAAATTTCGCACGGTTATTATTATTTTGAACGTTAAACGCGTTTCAAGTTATGCATGAAATGACATGTAGATTCATGCAAATAATTTCTACATTATGTGTTGCTCATACGACATGGTGTGCTATGCATACATATGAATACAGCACAGAAGCATAACTTTAATTACGTATAATTTTTAAAGTTAGGATTTCATGAAAAAAAAAACTATTTATATTTTTTGTAAAGCAAAAAATTTCATTTTAGAAAAAAGTATTTTTTTTTTATTTTATTTGCTTTGGAGTTAAAAAAAACTATTGCAAAGTTTCAAAAAATTCTATGTAAAATGTACATATGTAAAATATAAATGATTTAGGCACGTTGGAAATTGAAAATAAAGATTTTTTTGCGTTGGATCCTTAGTTTTATCGAGGAGCGTTTGCACAAACCGAATTCAACTTGACATATAACGGACAACCAATACAATTATGGTAAATAAATGGTATGTATGTATGTGTTATGCAGAGTTCTTCTTCATATTATTTTCTATAATATATTTATATATATTATTTTTTAAATTTAACCGCTAAGCATGTTAATTTGATTATTTTGTTATAATTATCTCCATCATCATCATTTTTATGTGTCTATACCTAGAAAGTGTTAATTAGAGAGCAACAATGCATGGCGTTCCATAAAAAAATTCTTTAGGTAGGTTTCTGCTAGTAGATAGTGCTGACATTTTAAATAGTTGTTTTTATGAGATATTTTTGTATGAATATACTACTTAAATAGCCATGTAAATACTTTTTACATACATACAAATATGCAGATAACAGCAATAAAAAACATTTAGTCCGCTTTGGATCTTATTAAAAAACACATCTATAGTTTTGAATATAAAAATAACTTCATTTCGCTAAAAATATCATTAAAAATTATTTAACACTATCTCTTTAACGAAGTTCAACGACTTGGCATGACCTGTCCAGCCGTTGCAAGTCCAATTTTTTTTTTTTTTTTTGTATTTCCTACTCATTTTCCTTCAAAAATGCAATACTTTCGTTTCTTTGTCACCTTTTGGTTTTAACTGCTTACATTTTGTCCAAACTTATTTGTACTTCTAATTTATGTATGTATGTATATATGTATGTATTTGCTGGGGAATGTGCAGCGGCGTAGTAGCAACATTCAACATTGATAAGGTAGTAATTACAATTAGTTTGTTAATTAAAGCTTTTATGTTATGTTAATTATAATTACGCTAAAAAAAATTATTTATACTTTTATTTTGCCATGCGACACTTGTGGCAATACAATTGCAACCACATGTTGCTGGTTTGAACAAGAAAGAAATTTCTTTTGTTTTTGTTTTAGAAAGTGTGTGTGTGTACAACTTAGCAATGAGTTCATTGAGCTCAATTTTAATACTTTTCATTCACATGTAGACGGAATTGTAGCCATACTTTGACTGTCAGTACATTTTACCAACAATTAGGTATTTATTAAATATTATGCAAAATGCAACGTTAGCACTTTGACACTTGTACCTAGTATGCATTTGACATTCCCTGCTACAATTTGCGCATTCCACACAAAATAATGCATTTTTGTTTTTTCGTTTTTAATTTGATTTCAGTTTCACAACTTTTCGCGAAAAATCCATAAATAGTTCGTCTAATACGTTTCATATTTAGTGGGCACCGCTCGCCAAATTTGCATAACCTAGTTACTTGTCCTTTAATAGAAACTACTCGCTAATGTTCCATTACTTTTTTACCTAAATATCCAAATATTTGATAAATTGTTTGTATGCCATAAATTCTTGCAATACTGTTCATATAACTCCCATCCTTCAAGTACAATTTTGTGCGTATCCTGTAGATTTCTTAACTTTTGCTAACTGCATTTTCTTATGCGCTTACATATATTTATTTATGTATGTATGTATGTATGTTTATTAACTTTTTCAACTTTTCAAGGTACTAAGTTGCAATAATACTTGGAAAAAAATATAAAAAAGCCATTTTTGGAGTATTATTATTTTTTAAAGTAAGGACTCAGCAAATTTGCTGTCACCTTTTTCAAACACTAAAAGAAATAGTGTGTTGCATTAGACTGTTCGGTAATCACTGCACGGTCTGCAACACTGTTCGAAAGTCGTAAAGTCAAAGCAGAGATCGCTAAATCGCCAAAGTGAAGTTACAAAATGTCCGCCTGAAGGGGTTACATGGGTATACGGGTACTAAAAAATCTATTTTTTTTATTGCCTTATTAAATGCTACAACACCTCTGGAACATTGTTCTACATTTTCTAGTTGATCCGACTAATAGTTTCGGAGATACAGCCTTGAGCATTTGTATATTCGAAGCTGGCTAGGCTAAGTGAGCCGTCTTTAAACGTGTTTTTCACGAAACTGTCTTTTTGAAGTCGGTTCGGCAAGAATTCTCGAGAACCACTCAACCTGTCTTCATGAAATTTTACATACTCTTTAAAATACGATTCTTAAAGGCTTGGACGAAGTATTTTTTTCGACTACAACTCTTTGAAAAAAATTTCACGATATTTTTATTGTAAAAATTGTTTTTATAGCAAAAATTCAATTTTCAGATTTTTCTTCCTTCGTCCAAGTTCTATGTATTAACTAAAATACAGATTTTTTTCACTGTAGATGATCCTGTAAGCAGTCACCTTGCCAACGCGGTTGTATCTTTGTTCCGAGGGGACACCGGTAATGGCGTCGCAAGGGCGGAGTTTACAATTGTTTTTTTTTTTCAAAAATTGCAGAATTTCTTTGTTAATATTGTAAATTTGTAACAATGAAAATTTCTAAAAAAATATTTTATTTTTTATATGAGAAAAAATTGTTGAAAAAAGGCTGCTTTTTATTCAAGGAAACCCATGTAAACCTTTTACCACATCAAATTTAAATATAAAACTTAAATTCAAAATTTAACTTAAAATTTTACAGAAATCTCACTCCGAACATCCTACATTATTCCAAAATGACTTCTTACAACAAATTTATTTAATCTCTTCGACGCTGTTAGTCAAACAACACAAAAAAAAATAATTCTGAACAGAAATTTGTACTTAAGTGCCAATTCCATTTTAGCTGACAGCTATTGCCATTTACGCATTGAGACATTTGTATGCGTGTTAAATTTGCTCTTCAGTGCAAATTGTTCATGTTTTTTTTTTAGGGAAATATATAAAAATGTGTGACAGTTTATTAATTGATTTAAAAATCGAAATTTACTCATTCATTTTGAAGCTGGTGGACACACCTATAATGAAATGCAACATTAAAAATGTATCAAAATTAGCACATAAAGATATTTAAGTTTTACCTAAGTATGTATGTATGTATTAAAATATAGGCAAATACTACATTAAGTATATTTGTAGTCATAAATCGGTATTTATAATATGCATTATTATGTGTTACTTAATAATTTAGTTTGTATTTGTGTATACTTTCTTTATTCCGTATAAAAAAGATATTTAACTTACATTGTTTTCTGTTATTATTATTTTTTTTTTTTTTTTAATATTTTAAGTCTCTTGGGAATATACTCATTTTTTTTTTATTATTTTTGGGTTTACTAACCAATAAAATGGATATTTTAAGCTAATATTTTTATTTGATTTCCCTTAATTTTTATACTTTAATGCATTGTTATATAAAAAAATAAATTTAGTTAGAAATAACAAAGTTAGTTAATGTTGCTTAAGTTTTTCGCATTTATGCATATATTCTTAGTACTTTTTATATTTGCACACAAACGCTTTTATATTTTTTTCTTTGTGTATGTATGTATGCATTTGAGTAAAGTTCTTTAGTTAGTGGGTAAATACTTGATTTAACGTATTCATGCCTTCCATTCTGATTAAAAATTGTCGCTATCATTTACCTATCGTTACTTATAACTGTTCTTCAAAAAAAAATATATTTTTTAATGCTAAACAAGCAATCGTAAAATATTTACTACTTTAGTGTATAGCAACTATTGCAAAAATTGGAAAATCTTTATTAAAACAACGACACTTTCGACTTTAAACTTCATGCAACCAATGTTTAACTTTTTTTATTGCTTTCTTGTAGAAAAATGTCTCTAATGATTTGTAAGAGATTTTCAAAACATCGCGAGGAACTCTGATTACTCGGTTTAATCCTCAACAAAGAATTATTATCAAGTAGTCGAGATTTTTTCATTACTATTTTGAGTTAACAGCTAATTGTGACATATTTTTTACCGTTAGGGTAAAAGCAGAACAGTGAATTATTAGGTGGTTATATACAGTTAGAATTTTCAAAAAAAAAAAGGAAGATTTTTTATGTTATTTTGTTAATGTACATACATATATTTAAGAATACACATAGAAATTTCATAACGTTCCCGTGAATATTTTCGAAGTTTTTTTTATTCGAAGTAACACGCAAATTTGAAAAAGTGTTTCAGAGCACCAAACTTTAAACGCATTTTTCTCAAACACCTATTTCCAAAGTTGGGGACCAAACGTTACCCGAAAACTGCGTAACTGATTAGTCTCAATTTTTAACACGAGTTTCTCAAATATATTTTTAGTAATTAAACGAAGATTTTTTCGCATCTATAAATATATATATTTTTTATAATCAATTTAAGGCCAAAAGTTTGGTCTAAAATCGTGTTTTTTTTTTTTTTTTTTTTTTTTAACCTTTTTTGAGTCAAACAATTTTTTTTTTTTTTTTCCTTTCATTTGCTTTACCAGATTTCACATTATTTCAATGAAATCTATTTGGTTTTTTTTAATTTCAGAGTATCCCGTTCAGAGATATAGTGGTCAACGCAAAACGTCTTTTTTTAGAGGAGCTCCCGGAGATGAGCAGTAGTTCCTTTCCAAAAAATTTTTTTACTAATACTAAACTGTAAAATATAGTTAAAAAAAAATAACTTAATATGTGTACAAATATTTGAATCAATAAATTTAATGACTTTCTCAGGAAAAATTTTGAAAAAATATCGTTTTTTCGACCTTCTATCTAGTTACACAGAATAAAATATGTATAAATTTTCTCTTTAACACTGCGTTTACAGTAGTTTTTTTTATTTCAAAAATCACCTTTCAAAAACATTTTTTAAATTCTCAAAATTTTTAAAAAATTTTTTTTTAAATGTGACAAATCAAAGCTAGCAATCATAAAATTTCAACAAAATAGGTTGCATGTAGTTAAAGTAAGCGTAATAACTCTTAAAAGCTCCATTATAATATTAAACTTAATTTAAAATTTTATTAAGAGCAGTTCGCGCATTATTATGGCATTTGAAACCACGATCCATAATTAATATTTAAAAAAAAAGGTTATAAAAAGTTTAACGCTCAAGAAGTGCCTTCGAAATCAGCAAGGTACTAATAATACAGTTATATTTTTCATTTGATATGATAAATTTTGTTATTTTTTGGTTTTAATTATATAATACTAATACATATTTAATTGCAAGCACGCACAACTCATAGAGTTCGTTACAAAAAATTACAGAATTTGCAATTAATCGAAAAATCTCTGCTTAAACTAAAAAAAAAATAGTAAAATTTCACAAAGTTCTGCGCTCACGGCCTTCGTAAGCAAGTTAAGCAAGTTAAGCAAATTGTTGAATTTTTGTTGTACCAAAAATCCCCGGTAAATTTTCTCGCCTTTACAGCCAGTTACTTTTTAAACAAATATTTTGTAAATACATTTGACTTCCCAATTAATACTCATTCGCATATCACAAAATTCAATATTCTTTACAAAGGATCGAACAACGGTAAGGCCGATCCAAATATTTAGTTCTTTACAAAACAACAAATTCTCTGCTTCAGTTCAACAACAGGTTTCTTATTTATCATAGAGCATTATTTGTATGAAATTCCAGTTTTATCAGGTTACTAGTCTCTTATGTAATGCCTCTTATACTCGTTTAGTATTATGACTTCGCTACCAAAATATTTAATGTGCGTAATTTGTTTACTAGTAAAGTGACATATTTTACTTTATATATAGAATATGTTTATTTTTATTTGATTTATTTACTTTTTTTATTCTTTCCTTGTTTTGTAATTTAAAGTGACAATTATCGTTTAAGCTTTGTCATTTTCTGTAACGGTATTTACAGAAAAGTAACTTTGCTATACAAATTTTCATTTGATTATTTGGTTTTATGTTTCGTAAACACACAAAAAATTTGCGTCGTGTGGTTTACATTACAAAAAAGTCGTTTGGTTATATCCAATTCTCTAAACAAAGTCGAGCTCTAGGCCGGCCTCAATGTTGACGGCCACCGCCTTGTCCGGCACATTACCAATATCATGGTTCACCTCGTCTTCCCCCTCCTCCTCCTCCTTTAACTTCTTCGATTTGGACTTCTCTTTCGTCGCGAAACCTAGTATGCCTAGGGCACTGCCGCGACGTGAAGATTGTCCCAACTGCTCGAATCAGGAATCCACTAACACATGCCAGCGCGCCAATAGCTCACCCTTGGCTAAGTCGCGTACATCCGCCCAATGCGCTACCTCCTCTGGTCCGGACGAGTTTAAACCCATACTAAACCAGCCGACCATTTCATTCTTTTTCATATTACGTTTCGCATAAACGGAAACCATAAGCGTCACATCGTTCAACTGGAAAAGTGCCACCTGCAACACATACAACGGTAATTATAAGTAAAAGTTAAAAAAAAATATAGTTCTTACTTGAAAGACGAAGGTCTCCTTAAAGAGCGGATGTGGTTGGCCGCGTCTCGTTGATGTTTTCGCTCGCGATATTTCCTGCCCTATACTACTAACTAAGCACAGCTTTACATATGTGTCGGGCGCCTTATTCATTGATAAACTACGAAAATGACTACCCTTGACAATTTCCACTGTCAAACGCCCTGTAACGCCGTTATAACCTAAACCTAAGAGTAGTTCCGGCACACCACCATGTTGCATCGATGTGGTCGAACCGGCACTATCTGAACGCGCCAGACTTAACAAATCACTATTTGAGCCCAAAATCTATAAAGCGCCAGATAGTAAATAAATTTTGAATTTATTTCAAATTTTCAAAGCAAGATTTGCATACAAAAATACTTACAGAAGACGTACTCCTCGGCTCCAAGGGTAGCCACAAATTCGTCTCCAACTGTAAATCTATTGTGGCGAAACTAACATACGCCTCGCCGATTAGACGTTCTTTCCGTAAACGTTCGCAACCGTATATTCGTACACGCAGTCCCATATTGTTGACCTCCTCTGGATTGACTCGATGTAACAGAAAACTCTCCATATATTGTGGATTCTCGCCCGAGCGAATTTTAGTCTTATGCTTTTGCTTCTTATTTGGCAACATAAGAAGACGGACCTGAAAACGAGATTTGAGTTTAAAAGCTAACGCTAAGTAAATTCTAAAGTTGACTAATGATTAAATTTTTTAAATCACGGGTGATCCAAATAGAGGTACTTCTTTCAATAGCCTTTTTTTGACAGATCACGCGTGAGCCGTGTCAAACTGTCATGTTATTTTTGTTCAGTATTGAGAGCCGATTCGGCCCCATACGAAGCGACTCGGATCGATGTAGGAAACGACTCGGCGCATGTAGAAGATCTTTGCGTACAAAATACAGCTTGTGCAAGGACTGAAACGGTTCGACCTTCCTAAGCGACATCACTTCGCTCTACCGGCTCTTGAAAAATTCCAGAAAGATCCGTCGTTTTCGGGCCAAGTTTTGTTTAGTGGAATTTTGTTCAGTGGGTATGTAAACATACAAAAATTGTCACAAGAGCTGCCATATCATCCAGAAAAAATAACGGTTTGGTATATTTGATGCCTGAAATTGAACGTCGTTATCTCGGCGACATTTTGTTTGGATTTATTAAGAGAGCACTTCGATACGCAGATAATTTCACGTTTTTGGCCGGTTGATTGGGCACCAAGATCATACCGCACGATAGACATTTTTCTGTAGGGATAGGTAAAGTTTGAAGTCTATGCGCACAATTCCGCTAGAATTCAGGGCTGTGGATACCTCGACTTTCACAAACCTACTCCCAATGATTGACTAAGTTCGTTAAGGCACGATATGGTTTTGTAAGGGACTTGAATATGATGTACGAAATCTATCGATTTTCATTTAAAGCTCGCACGTTGAAAATCTCGTAAAGATCTGACCGGATCTTATGCCGACGCATGAAAATAGTTTTACAATTGTTTAACTTAAATTACCTGCGTATGCGTCGTTTGTCCGTTGCCCAAAGTGGGTAGACCGCGGGCTTGCATCACGTGCACAGTCATCTTACGCATGGGTGCATCGTACAGCAAAGAGATTTCGATACTGCCACTTTTACCATAGAATTGATTCTGCACCGAAGTGTCGTCCGATTTGATGGAACGCAAATCGCTGGTGTCGAAAAGTGGTTCCTACAAAAAAAAAAAAAAATGAAATGGTGAGTGGCGTGATGTGCGTTAAATATCCGTGGACTCATAAACTTACATCTTCGTTATTATTATTACTGCTGTTATGAATATTATTATTATTGCTATGCAAATCAGGCACATCATCTAAACTGTCTTGACGCGCAGACGCCGTCGATATCTTCTGATATCTGCCGCTACTGCTATTACTGCTGGTTTTTGGCAAATCCGCACGATTGTCGATGCGCGACTCCTTCAGCGAAGACGAAGCGCTGCATTCGCTCGACTTATTCGTGCCGCCATTACTTTGAAGACGTTCTGCATATTGTTTGAATGTTTCTTAAAACATTTTTATTTAAAAGACTTAAGTTCAGCTGTTACCTTTCCTGTCACCGGTCAATATACCCGTATGACTGTCAACTGAGGCCTTCTCCGAGTCATTCGAACTGCACTCACTATGCGAGGACGGAATACCGACTTTACCACGCTCCGCTATGGCCAACGGATCACGCGCCGGATCGAAGCGTGGCGTTATCGTAACGCGCTGCAATTCGTTCGGCGTATAATTGAAGCTGTGTTGGGGATTTGGCGGAGACGGTGGCAGATACGATGACTGCTGGTGCACACCGTAACTATTGAAATTACCGTTCGTTGACAAATTACGTGACTGCTGCAAGCGTAAGCGCCGCAATATATCTTCCTCAGAATCAGAGCTGGTATTATCATAACGGCGTTTGCGTGCTACAAAATAATGTACAAATTAATTATGTACAAATAATTTAATTTACCAAAAAAAAAACTAATTGCAATTAATCTCTCTTCACAATTATTTGTGATTATACTCACACTTACACATTTTTTGCGTGTATTTGGATGCGTTTATCTTCTCATCGCAACAATTTAGACCGTGTCGAGCATGAAAGCACCATTTGCGATGTACGTAAAGGAAAAATAAGAACATCAAAGTGACGACGCCGAAAAGCGCACCCAATACTGTCGTTAACTCAACGGTTCCTTGGTTCATGAAAAGAGGGAATTTAAGAAACGACATAAATAACGGTGTACAAATAAAACTGCCATATTTAATTAATCAACAGTAAAGGTAATGCGTTTAAACACGAATGTCCTTCAGCTTGTACGGACTTTCGTGCGTGTGTGTGTGTGTGTGTGTGAATATGTTTCTGCATGTATGTATGTATGTGTGTCGTACTCACTTTCGAATTGCCTGGCTAACATAACAAACAAAATATTAACCAGACAATGCCGCCAAAGGAAGGAAGTGTGAACACTACAACTGCCAACAATTAACTGCTCAACTATTTTACTGTTCACCTGTTTCAACCAACTGTACAGCGCGGTATTTAGTTAAAACTCAGCTAACTGCAATAATGGAAATTCCCATAAAAATAATAACAGCGTAGAAGACAACGCGTATGTACATTCCGACTCATACATACATATAATAATGACGATGAAAGTAAAAAAATCGAATTTACTCGTGAATAGTTTCACTAATGACGTGTTGTCAGTAGGTGAGTAGGTTGAAGTGACATACAAAAAGGATAAGTACATATAGCTTAATAGATATAACAACCAATAGTCGTCATAATTTAACCGTGTTTCGGAACTTTCCCAGCTTAGAAACACAATTGTATCTAATCAAATATTGGAAATGTTCATAATCTAGAAAAAATATACTTTGTTGTCTCTCTTAAAAATACCATAAACTTTAGAGGTAAAGTCAATTTGGAAATCCAATGTAGAACTAAGGCGGTGCTTGAAAGCTTGAAATACTCTCTTAACAAAAATATAGTTTTTAATAAGTCACACGAGCAAAATCAATTGCCACAGGCAGTAGTAGGCAGTAATGAGTTAGTACGAAGTTCGGTCTATAAGGTATATATGTATATAAGAACCTTCGCTCTAAGCTGATGGAACACAGTTCTTCTCTGATTAGCCAAAGCTACCCCCTTTTGGGGGCCTTCCCTCAGGCGGTCCAATTTTTGACAGTATAGACCCTAATTAAAAGTTAGGCTATAGACGAACAGCTCATAGTAGATGATTCCTGACTTGGCGACCGTTGGCGCCGCCTCACCGCGATTCAACCACAACCGTTTTCAGTTTACTTGAATAAAATTTTCACCACCAGTAAGCATCTGTGTCAGATATTGACAGTTTTTGTTGCGATTCAACAAATGGGAATTCGGTGTACGAGGTTTTTTATATCAAATCCTTTGGTATTGGTCTGCTTTAGGTTCTTTGTGTAATGTTTAGTTGCTGGACAATCGAGGGTGTGCTTACATTACTGATGGTCTTTACGATTTTTGTAAGAGAGCTTACATACCAACACCAATCATATGGAATACACCGAATATTAAATGCTCGCGAATATGCTCCCATTTCACTTTTGACGGCTATAACTTCGAAGTCGTAGATATATTTCGCCAATATTTGAACCAGCATTGACACCAACAACACCCGACAACCACGTAATATAACGCAGAATAATTCTTGCCAACAGATGCTACCTCGGGCTAAGTAATTGAGAAGTAAAGTCCTCTCTGAACGAACAAAGATCAAACTCTGCAAGTCACTTATCCCCGTCCTGCGACGACTCTGCTATATGGCGCAGAGGCACGGACAATGAAAATAGCTGATGAGTCAGCGTTACGATTTTTCTAGAGAGAGGTTCTGTGGAAGATTTATAGTTCTTTGCACATTGGCAACGTCGATTATCGCAGTCGATGGAACGATGAGATATACGATGACATTGACTTAGTTCAGCGAACTAAGAGAAAGCTGCTACGCTGGCTAGGTCATGTCGTCCGGATGGATGAAAACACTCCAGCTCTTCGAATATTCGACGCAATACCAGCGGGGGGAAGCAGAGGAAGAAAAAGACCTCCACTCCATTGGAAAGACCAGATGGATAAGGACCTGGCTAAACTGGGAATCTTCAATTGGCACCAAACAGCGAAAAGGAGGAACGACTAGCACTCTGTTGTTAATTCGGTTCTAAACGCGTAAGCAGTGTCTACGCTAATAAAGAAGAATAAGTATGTCAAGTTTACGCACAATTTTATACTTTTAAAGTACAATGATACACTGTTACGAGTAAGACATTTTCTTTGAATTTAATGGAAATAATCCATATGTTAACCGGTATATGCTGAAGTCATCTGAAAGTTTGAAAATCGTTGTATTAGCTATATGGGAGCTAAGGGAAATATTAACACGATTGAACCCATTTTTAACACACAGATATACCATCATGAGAAAAGGGGGGTTACCCCTTAGGGGGGTATTCTAGTCTATAATTAAAAAAAAATCGTTTTTTTTTTTGCATAATCTTAAAGACTGGACCTTAATTTCATTTATATATTTCCTACATTAACCGATATTTGCGGTAAAAAGTCATCCAGAAGTTCGAAAATCATATATGGGAGCTAAAAAACTATTAATCCGAGGAATATCTCCGTATTTCAATTATATATCTCACACATTGACCGATATTTCTCTTAAAAAGCACATGCAACACACTCACACATACAAACATATGTACATATATACATGTATATATGTATACTAGCGTCAAAGTATCGCATCCAGTTTCAATGTCAAATACGTATGTATGTATGCTGGCGCCTTTGTCTTTGTCAGCACCTTCGTTTAAAGTGCGTGCGCAACGCGTCCTGCCGACAACTGTTTAAATACAAACAGACACACCGCTAAATACATGTGTATGAGTTTACTGAACTGCAATTACACGCAACTAACGGGCGATACACACCGGGGCTGCCAATTAATGGCGCAGTGGTCAAAGTACATAGTATATAAATACATAGCACAGGCACACAAGTTCTAAGCGTGGCCGGCAGGAGTACGCTCCGGTTACTGTATGAGTGTTGTCAGACAGTCAATCAACTAAGGTGTTGTAAATTTTTAAAAGCCATTAATATTATGTTACTAACGAAGAGTTTGTGAGTGTGTTTGTGCATTTACGTATGGAAGACTTGTTATATTCTATGAATACATGTACTTGATAGTCAATATGTGCTTTTGTACATCCTTACATATGTATAAATATATATACATACGTATGCATGTATTTTATTTGCCATAAAGCTCTAGAAACCGGGTCAAAGTGTTTGCAGGAAAAAGTGATGCACGCAAGCGCCTTTAAGTTCATAGATATTTGTGTGCATAGGAGCCATTGACCATAATATTTTATTAACATTAGCGTGATACTTAAAGCCTACTCTTTTAGAAGGTTAATTGGAAGGTTTATGTCTCTTGGAAATCGAATTCGGAGTACTTATCAGAGTTCTACAGATCAAAATGGTTGGCTTTCCTTTTGTAGCTATTTAATTTTAACGTTGCTTGGTCATGCTTGTGGTAATCTTAATTTGGATCTCTTCATAATAAACCTTAACCAGCGCTAAGCCTTACTAAAATTTTAATTGTCATTCGCTGTTTCGGGTAATAAAACAAAATAAGTCTTATAATTCTTTGAGTTTTAATCTAGTTTTATATGACATGCCCTAATGGCTGGCTTGGAATCCAAAAGATATACATACGTATGCATATGGATTTTTTTCGGCTTTTGTGTCATCATTTTAGGTTGAGGTTTGGAAAGTTTTAAGCAAAACATTTCTGATTTCAAAACATCATATCTTAGCTGTCTTCGATTCACTATTCCTCGCTCGCTGTGTTTGTGCGGTGCTTCTATGTCAGCAAAATTACATGTAAAAGCACAACAAACTTATCGCGTTGAGTTCCACACCTCATCAATGGTATATTTTCGATGATGACAAGTGTTGTTTTACATATTTTAGAACATTTTGTCATTTGATTCGTTCATAACGTTGAAGAATGACTTAAGTAGTCTTTCAGTTTTTTAGATATTGATCTGAAATTTTGCTTGCACTTGTGAGGCTTATGATAGTTTCGGTATTTTCCTTGTTTTTTACACATTTTAGACCAATTCGACCGTTATGACTCATATGACAAACTAGTCTCACACAAGATATAGTTTTTGGAAAAGCCATGCAAGTTGTTCCAAACTTAATACTATATTTTTTTTTAACTTCGAAGTATTATTTTTCCACCAAAAAATTAAAAGGGCAACACCATTTTAAATGCCTTTAGATCAGCTAATATTTAAAATTATGACTATCACAAACTATTATTTGAAAAATACAAAAAGAATTATATTTGAAATAAAAATTTTATATTGAATAAAAAATTAAAAGAAAATAAAAATTGCATTATTAGTCAATTATAATTTTCGTTTTTTCCACTCACCATTTAATGAATACGATTCCACGCCGGAAATTACTATCATCTTAGTTCAATTCCAAGCGCTTTCTTTGTTTTTGCTTTCAAACTCTTTCACTGCGATTCGCACGAGGTGCGTGCACTGCACAGCTGCAAAATACAAGCAATACCAAAAGTACCGTTATAATCTAATGCGTTGCGAGATTTGAATATTCTTACACACACACCAACACACATACGGAAAATCCAATTACTCTTACGCAGTTCAGCAAGTGTTTGCACACACACACACACTCAAAGCTGGCGACTTGCCGTTTGGGTTATGTTTATGTTTTTCTTCTGCGTATCGGCACAAATGATAACAAATCAAAGCATTGTTGACATTTCACAAATGCAAAAACAACACCACAAACATGAAACAATATGTGTACATTCCAGTGGAATGCTGGCAGTGGACTTTGCAGCGGAAAGTCGTGTGAAAGCTTCGTGGAGGGTAGTTAAGACTCCTTGCAAGCCACAAAGGATACTGAAATGCACACAATCGATTTTTCCAAATGATATCCATAAAAAACAAAAACTTTAATGCGTGCATGTAAATAACTTGCCCAAATATTTTTGCGCAGTTTTTGCATCAAATACACACCTCTTATTTTTAGCTAAAACTTTATCGCACGTCTGCAAAATTTTCACTTAATACTGTTTCGTTCTTGTGAAAATAAAAATTGAAACTAAAATGCACACAACAAAAATGAAAAATTGTGTTAATCCGGTTCACGCTGCTGCTTTGCTAGGTACTTTTCACGTAACATTTGTCCACTTTGCACACAATTTCTTCGCTTCGCACGAAATATTTAGCAGTTACTTAAGTTGGCTACAAGTTTGCTGCACAAATTTGTTAAATTTTTGAAATTTCTTTGTGTTCTTAATCACTTCTTCATGATTTCTCACAAATTTTTGTGTGCGTATTAAAGTAGCAGTGACTCAGATATGTGATTAGTAACATATGGTATTGCTGTTACCTCCTTCTTGTATGACGAACAAAAGCTCGGGAATGCTTCCAAAAAGCTCTGCCATTTGACAAGTGTCACGAAAGGACAACAGTTGCGCACGAAATGCAAAACAACTGTTGATATGAATTTTATACATATGTATGTATGTAGTGTAGCGAAACTTTGGTAATAGACAACCCCGCTGTAGACCGTGCTAATGTCATTATTTTCTCAATACTCCAGTAAGAGGTTTGAAATAATTTTAAAAAACAATATTGTAACAAATTATGATCCGAACATGATAACCAAATTCAGTCTGAAGTCAATTAAGATGTCTAGAAATGTAACATCTCTTTTCGTCCTAGTTTAAATCGAATGTTGCCGAGATCACGAGCTTCAATATCAGGCATCAAATGGTCGGTTAGGAACGCGCCTCATCACTGAACAAAATTTGGCTCGAAAACATCGGATCTTTTCTACTTTTCAACAGTACATAGAGCGACGCGTTGTCGTTTAGGATGGTCAAGCGGTTTCAGTTCTTGCACAAACCGTATTTTGTAAGCTTTCTATTTAAGATCTCGACGTAAAATGCGTCAAGTCGTTACCCACGGTTTCGTATACGCTCTGAGCTACGTCTGCTATATTCTCTTCACTGCGTAATAATTTATATGAAAAATCCATGGCTATTAAGAAATCCATCCCCAGCAATAAGACGTTCCAACAAGTACCCTGCAAGCCACTTACCAGTTAAATTGCCGGATAATTACGCAACAACGCTAACAGAAAGTTCTTTTATAATTTCAAAGAGCTTCTTACAGCCCGAATTTTCGTTCATTCCTTTCTTAAGTTAAGACTTTATGAATTGCATGGCGTGTATGTGCGAGTTTAAGTCCTAATTCATTCAATGTATTAGAGTATCGGAGTGTAGGACATAGCAATACTCATCTTTATCGCATGATAGCGCTAGCAAAGAAATAATTCTCATAATCAAACTTATATTTTGGTTTTGATCCTAATATTGGTTAGAGGTTCGTGTTAATATTGGTTAGAGGTTCGTGTTATTGGAAGGCAAAACGCATAATGAAATCAAGAATAGCTTGAATGTGACACGGTTCCTCTTCTCTTGCGATGCCTACTGTAAAAATTGGTTTTACGATTTTCAACTTGGCTGCACGTCGATTATGACAGCTGTCGACGCGATGGGTGCTCACCCCAGTTAACAAACTCAATCATATAACTACTTCACAGCAATTTGCGACATTGTTTAAGCGAAATTCAAAGAATATGTAAGGACGTTACTCGCCAAAAACTAACGAACAGTCGATCACGAAGAAGAGCATAGACTATGCTGTCAGTCGGAATGATGATGACCACCATTTTTTATGGGGTTCATGGGTGTGTTCTACATCGACTACCTCTTTTAGGAAACACAATTCAAAAATTTTATTAAAAGATGACCGATCTAAAAAAACATTCACATCGGTCTGTTCTCTTCTTCTATATATGTTAAGATACCGGCTCAAACCTTCCCCATCGCCACATCCAATTGGGTCAAAATAAACTTCGAACTGCGATCCACCGTATTTTCCACATTTGGAATCGTGGCTTTTGTTTTAAAACTTGAGAAAGTAATATTTTCGTCCAGCCATCAACTTTTGCTTTATATTCTTACAAATTAGTACGAGTATCTAATGTTCGACTTCGCAGACACCCTCCACACATTACCAACCTAACTCTTAACGAACACATTTTTTTCGATGTTTATTGGAGAACCAACGAACGAAGCGAAACCGTAAAGTGCTGTAAAATCATCCAATCAAAACACAGCAATTTTCTACAAAGTTTTCAATCATGTTCGCGTCACATAAATATTTTTAAATATTTGTTTAAAATTCATAAATTAAATATAGTTTATGATGAAAACATAGATGGATTTAACAACAACATTTAGCATACAAAATGCGTCGATGAAAAACTCTCCCCTATGGATGCACCTTCTTGCAGGCGGAATCGCAGGAGCTATATCGCGCACGTGCACCGCACCAGCCGACAGAATTAAGGTGTACTTGCAGGTAAATAAAACAAAATACAACCATTATTCGTAAGGTCCGTAAGTCAAGCGTGTTATTGGTGCAGGTACAAACGCATAAGACAAGCTTCATGGAATCCCTACGATATTTAATTAGCGACGGTGGTGTGCTAAGTATGTGGCGTGGCAATGGCGTAAATGTTTTGAAAATTACACCCGAATCTGCTATAAAATTTGCTGTATACGATGAATGTAAGCGATTTCTGCGCGGCATGGACGAACGTCGTGCCCTAACAATAGGTGAACGTTTTGCATGCGGCGCTGTAGCGGGTAATGCCTCGCAAACATTGCTTTACCCCATGGATGTACTGAAAACACGTTTGGCATTGGTTAAAACTGGTAAATATTCCGGAGTCATGCCGATGATCAAGAGTATGCTTGAACGGGAGGGCTTACGTTCATTCTACCGCGGTTACAACGCCTTTGCTGTCGGCATTATGCTTTATTGCGGCATTGATCTGGCCATTTATGAAACAGTTAAGCAAGCATATTTGGGTTACAGAGAAGCAGAAAACACATTAAAACCGCTAGTGATTTTAAGCTGCTGCACATTCTCAAGTACGATTGGACAAGTAACAACCTACCCGCTGGCGCTACTGAGTTCACGTCTTCAAGCTAAAAGTAAAGAAAGGCAAAATAGTATAATAATGATAATCTTAAAATACAATTTTATCCATTTTTCAGCTGTGCTGAAAAAGCAAGCGCTAAGCGAAAAATTTTTAGATAACAACATGGTGCTGCTGTTGTGGCGAATTCATCAAAAAGAAGGTATACATGGTTTATACCGCGGTATACTGCCTAACTTTATGAAATCTATTCCTTCTGTATGTATCACTTATATAGTCTATGAGTATATCATATCACTTTTAGGTTACAGTATGATATAAAGTTACGAATAACAAGCAATAAATATAATTACAACATATTATCTAATGGGACTTATCTTATGTTTGCAAAATTTCGCTCTTTTGTTTACCTAACGGCTGTATCTAAGACCTAGTATTTATCGAGGGAAATATAAGATTAATATATATAAATCACATTATGAAAAGTGTGTACGTACAGGTACGTCTATCCGTTCATTCGTTTGTCTTAACTTGAGTACAAATTAAGATCCCGCATAAGATATGTATCTTGATAATATCTCAGATAGGCGCAACTGTGGGTCGCACCATTTATTTTTTACTGCGCAGTTGGTGATAACACATTTTACCGTTCAATTAAAGAGTAGTCTTTGATCGTATTCTTTTCGTCTTTGCTCAACATACACTCAAGATCACAAAGTATAGAGACGCAACAAACTTCCCCGCTCATTTTAAATGCCCATCATTACACAGACGAAGTAAGGCTTCTTTTTTCGGGATTTATATCTAAGCATGATGCCACCAAAACAACATTGTCAAAAACTTTTACAACAACAACATTATTCTAATTGATTATAATCAGTTTACTAGGCATTGGGTAAGTTACTTATACGCAGTGATGGATCACTTTTTGATTGAAATAAAAAGCTGTAATCGAACCACCTTATATTAACATATTTTAAAATTCATTAATATTTCATATTATTGTGAAATATATCTTATATGTAAATTGCAAGATTTCTACAAATCTCAAGTAATTTTCTTTTCTTGGCACTTCGTTTGCACTATGGAGATGACGATAGGTAGCAAGTAGTCGTATAAACACATTCCGTATTCGCCACATACTCGGCTTACGGCTTTAACTTCCAGAAGCGTTATCTTCTTCATTCGACATTTGTTCGGCTAAAGGATCATTTTACTAAAATTCAGCCATTTTGTAAAAATTTTATGTAAAACTCAAAGAATTAAAGTACTTTACTCTCAGATAGCACGACTGTCTACAATAACCGTTTATCATAGGAACTCTCCTGAAAATTATGATTCCGAATATTGGCCCATTTTGTATAAAAATGTCCATCCACATTTTTAGATGCACTCAAACAACGGGGTTTTCAATAGGAACGGTACAAAAGTTGACCGATAGGGAGCAAACGACGCCATTGAAGCCGCTTCTTTGACATTTCTCTTTAGTAAAGTTTGCCATTTTATCATGGAAAGGTATACGATCCAACAACGAGTCAAAATTATTCAAATTTAGTACCGAAATTCGGAGTCAACTTTAAGAGCGCTACTTCCAATTTATGTCGTCATAATCGTCCTGTCAGATCAAAAATTAAGCGTCTAGTGGAAAAATTTGAATCCACAGGCACAGTACAAAATATTCCAGTGCCAGTGAGGCAAAGAAGTGCATCTCAGTGATGTAGTTGCGGCCAACTTTGCGAAAAGATCTAGGCCTACATCCTTACAAGATCAAATTGACGCAAGAACTGAAGCTGCTTGCCCACCAGAGACGTCATATGTTTGTGAATTGGGCTGAGGAACAACTTGAAAATTATCCGAATTTTCATTGTAAAATCCTCTGCAGCAATGAGGAATAGCTTCGTCAATAAGCAAAATACATATGTGCTATTGGTCATGCAGCAATTCACACGTACTCCATTGGTCACCATTGCATCTCGAAAAAATTACGGTTTGGTGCGGTGTATAGGCCGGCGGCGTCATAGCGCCGTACTTCTTCCTTGATGATCAAGACCGGCACATTACTGTGAATGGGAATCGCTACCGTTCAATGATAACCGAATATTTTCGGCCCGCATTGAATGATATGGGCTTGGACAATATGTGGTTCCAACAGAATGGCGCCACAAGTCACACAACACAATCGATTTATTCAAAATCAAATTTGGTGAACGTGTTTGACGCCGTTAAACTATTTCCTATGGGACTACGTCAAGTCTATGGTCTATGCCAACAAGCCAGCGAAGATTGTTGTGCTTCGTACGATTATCGAACGTGAAATTGCAACAGTATCGGTCGATTTATGCTTGAAAACCGCCGAAAATTCGGCTCAGCGTTTGGACTTCTGCCAGTGAGCCCGTGGTGTCCATGCAAAAAAAAATCGAGTTCCATACATAATGACTTTCACAGGAATAAAGAATTTCATTGGATATCATTTTTTTTTTAATGATCGTTTTTGTTTTATTAAAAAAAAATTTGTAGCGCTCTTATTGAAAACCTCGTTACATGCTACCTTTTCTGGGCTCCCAGATTATGTTGCAAAAATTATGCACTTCATAGGCATCGAGAATGGGTAAATAATAATCACATTCAATGAAATGCTGTGCCACTACTATTTTAATTTGAATTAAATAATTTTAAAGTTCAAGCGCAAGATGCAGTTTAAGCAGCTACAATTGTTTGCAAATTTAAAAGCAACACTTTTTCGTTTAAATTTTTTTTTTTTTCAATTTTTTGCTTCCTGACCAATGCCCATCTCCTTGATGAATGTGAAAAGTGTAAAAGAGAATTTAGCCAGCTGAAAGCATTACAAGTAAAAAAGATTCTACAGTTAAAACTAAATCAGTGTCCAGTGCCAAAACTCACCGAAATATTTGTTGCCACATTAATGGGAAACAACTGCATGGCCATCAATTCAATGGACAATTGAGCATGGTGCATAAAATATAGAATCACTTTGCGAAAACGTCGATCCCGCTCAGGCCAATTGCAATGGAATATGGCCAGTGGCAATTTTTCGCTGTCGGCCTTCAATTCGGTAGCGAAATAGCAACAAGGCGACGTCTGCAATAGAACACACAAGAAGTAGAGAGTCGAAGCGATTTGGGTGCTGCGATCAGCGAAAAAGAACATATTCACCATGGTCACACACAAAATCGAGGACATAATTAGGAATTGTGTAAAAATTGTTTTGGAAATAATCGGTTTAATTCTAGCCAGCAATCTAACGTTTTTTTTTTTTTTTTTGAACAAATTTATAATTAGTTTTACATGCATATATTTTAATTACAAGCACTAAATAACTCACTCTAGTATCTGTTGATGCGTGACTACGCAATCCACCAGCTCATTCAAGTTGTCATCCTCACTCTTAGTGGCATCTGTGCCCAAACGACCGACCCGACCCACTAATAACTGTAAATGCGTACTTATAACATAAATGTATACCGATCCATATGAATCATAGAGGGATTGATGGAATAATACGAAACCCATCAAGAACAAGTCATAAACTGTTTGCCCAAAGAAATGCATTGTGGACTGATGCTCATCGTAAAACGGAATCCATACCGAAAGTGGCGCTTTGCCATTGATTAAGGGCGGTATGACCGTAAACAGCATATACATCAGATATGACGTGCCAAAAAAGAATACCAGTCTATTGCCCATGACTGCAGCTTTCCGTATTAGGGCCACATCTTCGGGTCTGGTGTAACGTGCATCCAACGCCGCCAAAGTTGGTTCAATGCCGCGCAGTCGGTTCAAGGCGCTTGTCACCGTTAAACACTTCACTGGTAAGCCAATCAAATTTAAACTAGCCTGTAAACCGCTCAGAAATTGTACAGTTGTAATGATGTTTTTCATATATTTTATAACGAAGCCTGCTATGCCAGTAATTGGTCCAATTATTATGCAGATTGCATTAACCAGAAAAGACCACATATAATATAGCGGACCAGCATTCTTAGGTGGACTTATCCCCACAAAAGTACAGCCCTTGAAGAAATAGATGAATGCATACTTTGAGGCAGTCTTTCGAATACCTCGTCCGGTTATTAGTTCAAACATCCTTTTGCCTTAGACAACTTTACCACAATGTTGAAAATCGCAAACTTAGAAAAGTCTATTATGGGAAAATCATTGAAAATTTCATTTTTATTGCAAGAATATTCGCTTATGAGAATTAATGGAACCATAGAAAAATCCCTATTATCCTCTTTCATTTTCTTCATTTTAAATTGTGTGCAGTTATTTTAAGACTAAATTATTAATTAGGGTGGAATAATGGCTAACGGAAGTGTGGCAAAATCTCAACAGCTTACAATTATTATATTTTAATTATACACAGTTATATAGTGTAATGGTTACGTAATGAGTGGTTAAGGCGAAGGAAACTATAAATTATTAGTTGCGCAATTGTATTCATGTAATCTCTAAAAAGTAGAAACCTCAAGCAGCAAATAAAATTGATTAAGTGCAATTAATAGCGATTTATACGTTAAGACTATCGGTTAAAGTTGTTTCTGTAGTAGCGTAATTGGGCAATTAGCCGGTAACTTAACCTATAATGGGCTTACAGGATAGGCATTGAAATTTAATCGATTATTTGTTTCAACCACCCTGTAGTTATAGCAGCATTTACGGAAAGCAACCCTGTCTCTCCACTGTCATTTCACGCGGCATACCGTCGCGTTCACTTATTTGGCAGTTCAATTGCAAAGGAATTTTATTACAATTTCGTTACCGGTATCAAAGCATTGTTTGAGAAATATTCACACACTTTGATTTTTCAAGGCGATTCCATAAAACAGTTATTTTTAAAGAACACTAAATTTTACAAAATAATAACAAAATGTTCTGGGGTAAGTTTTTAAAGTAATTGTTGAATAGTTTGCTTTTGTAAGAAACGATTTCACCACGTGTTTTTTTTTTTTTATTTGCGCGGGCCTAACGACCCACGCCATCTTTGCAAAAATATTTTAATCACATTTATCATCCAATATTTAGGATTAAATTTAAAACCTAACCGTAAATACACTCAAAAAACCAGCAAACCGTTTCACATCTCCTTGGCGGCGTTGGATACAGATTCCTCATCAGATGAAGGCTCTAACCAAATTTTTATTAATCATGATAATCAAAAATTTTTAATTTGCACATTGCGCAAAGGCAACTGCGAGCAAGTTATGCTGGACCTGAATTTCGGTGAAGGCGATGAAATTTGTTTCCAAAGCATTGGTAAGTGTTTCAAAATAATAAATTCAATTCGTTTGGAATCTAAAATAAATTTTATATCCATAAAGGTAGCGGAAATGTTAGTCTTACCGGATACCTAATTGATAAATTTAACTTTATGGATGATGAAGATGACGACGAGGAAGAAGAAGAGGAAGAACAAGATATACAAGATCTTCGCCAGGCTTTAATTAAAAAAGCCAATGCCAAAAAGGGTAAGAAGGCAGCTGTTGAAGAGGAAGATGATGATGAAGATGAAGAGGACAGTGATTTTAATGGAGAAGGTTTAGGTAAGTAATCATATATAATTAAATGAAGCATGAAATGACGTTATTGTTAATAATAGATGAAGTTGAGGAGGACGATGAGGATGAGGATGAAGAAGATGACGAAGACGATGGTAAATGTAAAATTTTATTAGAACTTTAGCAAATTATTTATTTGGTTAATATTTTAACAGACGAAGATGAAGATGACAACGATGATGAAGAGGGCGAAGAAGATGATGAAAGTGAGGATGAAGAAGTCCAACAGCCAAAAGCTAAACAGCCAAAATTGGATAAGCCTCAAAAGCAACAGAATGGTGTCGCAAAAGAAAACCAAGTTGCTGCAGATAAGAAAGGCAAGAAGGATAAAAAAGCAAACAAAGCTGAGCAACAGAAGCAACCACAACAAAAAGCTGCCGGTGAACGCGTAATAACTGGTGGTGTCAAAATTGAAGATATTCGTATTGGCAATGGTGCAGAAGCTAAGTCTGGCAAACGTGCTCAAGTGTATTATGAAGGTAGACTTAAATCCAACAATAAGGTATTCGACAGTTTGAAGACAGGCGCTGGTTTCAAGTTTGGTCTTGGTCGTGGCGAAGTCATTAAGGGTTGGGACGTTGGAGTCGCTGGAATGAAAGTGGGAGGTAAACGTCGCATCACTTGTCCACCACATATGGCATACGGCGCACGTGGTTCACCACCAACAATTCCGCCAAACAGCACGCTTGTGTTCGAAGTAGAATTGAAGGGCGTGAATTAGAAATATATCTTTTCCTTTAATTGTTTATTTACTTAGCATTTATGTATGTATTTGCGGTAGTTCGCATTTACGTTTTTTTTTATATGTTCGTCTTTTTTGAGTTTGAAATAAGTTAAAAACAAGTTGTTTCCTTAATTATCCTCATTATTATTATTCCTTTGCATAAATGTGAAAATGTGCAAAAAGGCAACGTAGAACTATCCTCTTATATGAGCAACACTCGTTGTGAATGATGAAAAAATAAATACATTCGAAGTACTGTTTTGTAAAATCCCACTTGTTTGAATTCTAAATTGGTTAGAAATTTAACATTTCTTTAGCTTATTTAAAGTAACCGCTTGATTTGTCGTTTGTATAAAATAATAGTAAGGTCTCATCTCATCACCATTTTTCAAGCATATTTGCAAGTGGACCTAAAACCATTTCATATTCAATAAAATAAATAACAAATGTTTTAAATTGGTAGTTAGTTTATTAATTTTCATTATTTATTTTACATATACTACTTCTCTTCTAATTTTTCTGTGGGTTCTTTAGAGTTTTCACCACCGAAAAGTGGTTCTGAAGGTATTTTCCAAAATTCCTGTACATATGGCAGCCGTTCACTCGGATCTGTACTCCAATGATGGATACGACAGCGCAATCGGGCCTTCTCCAAATTATTTATGGTAATAGTGCAATAGAACTCTTTGGCTTCTTTATTCATATCTGGACCTTCAATACGTTCTTCTGGCATAGTAATGCACTCTTCCGGACAATGAATACCCGCTTTTCGAAGAGACGCTTTTATGTGCCAGGGTTCAACAACCCATGGCTGATCCTTATTCATAACCACAGCCAGTAAGAAACGTTCGATAATGTTTATCGTCTATCAAATTGAGATTACATTATGTGTTTGAAAATAAAAAATATACACTCGCATATATACATACCCGCTGGGCAAAAGCAGAGCTATGGCGCACAGTTTTCTTCTCGTCCTCGGTTTTGGTATATAACGCTACATTTTCAGCTGTTTTGTACACTGCCAAACCTGGTAGCAACAATTTATTATAGGCGAAATTAGGTCTCACCGACACCACATCGCCCTTATCACCCACACCTTCCACATAAGTTTTTAACACAACTTCCAAATTCGGTCGACGTTTCACATTTGTATCCTCTACCAACTCGTAGATGAAATGTTTCGCACGCAATTTTCGTGGTTTGGCGTTCGTTTTATGCAACAATGGGTCATATTTGCGCTTCAACACAAAAGTTGTCTAAAAAATATACACCGCGTATCGCATGTGAGTGCATTGGTTATGTATGTAGAGTAAATTGCAATGAATAAAATTAAAGCACCTACCCGCACTTGCTGCTGCACGGTGGCTGCACTTTTAAGTAAATTAATAGAACTACTGCACCATGTTTTCAACATGTTCATTCAAAAAGTTATGGTATTTTTCGTAATAATCCAAATTTTAGCAAAAAATACAGCGATAAAAAGTTAACCACTGATGAAACAGCTGTTCTGCAAGACATTTCTTATGTAAGCTGATAAAGTCTCCATTTGTAAAGCAGGGTTGTTAATAACAAATTCACTTTACCCATCGGGTTCAGTGCAAAGGAATTGTCTTGCGTTATAGTTCAACTTTATTTAAAAACATTTTTTTATTAACATGCATGTATTTATATACATTCAAGTATAAGTATATTTATCAATAAGCACAATATTTGAACATTTATTTACAAAATTGTTAATATTTTGTTATTAATCATATAAATAATTAAATTCATTTAATTTTTTTTATTCAGTAACAGTACAGTGAATATTTTAATAATTTGGCGAAAATAATATTTTACGACTACTAGAGTCAATAAATAATGATTTTAATCTTTATTAAAAAGCAAACGGTATATATGAAAAAAGTCATTACTCTCCGAACCCTTGTCTACTATCGATTTTGTACACCCCTAAAATAATTTGCATATGGCATACCTTTTCTCTTTACCAACAACATATTTGACATTACTTCACACCTTTTCAAACTAAACGCTAAATTGCGCACAAATCATTAGTCTCAATGATAAAAGAAACATCACAAAATCCAGGTACTTTTCTTAAACTGAAAAGATCTAGTGACCTAAGCTAGACTAGAAACTTGACGCACACCTACATACGTGCATTATCTAAATTTCTATATTTACACTTGTGTGTATACATACATACATATGTGCACAAACAAACGCCGCGTAATAATCGCTTTGTATGTAAATTCTTTTGTACATATACTATACTTAATACTCAACTGTTGCTTGTATCCAGTCGACAAAATGTCCTACGCGGGTATAAACACCTGGCCAACCTTCTAGTCCGCATGACGTCGGTCCAAAAGAAACAATGCCAATCAAAAAGTAATATGTACGTCCTCTGCCTGTCGTGCCCAGACCGATGAGTGGGCCACCCGAATCACCGCGACAAGAATCTACCCCTTTCTTGCCGCCAGCACACATTTGTGTGGCGTCTAGTAAAATACTTTGCGGTGAATAAATATGGCGACATTTCTCCAGCGGCACTCCAACGAGTTCGGCTTTCAATTTAACATTACTGTTCGATTTTGATTCGGTTTTACCCCAACCGGCCACATCCATGATGATTTCATCAAATGTGGCGGTGCGTAAATTATCGTTCAATGGCAGGCAAATGGGTCGTATGAAATCGGTGAATGTAACTGCATTCTTTAAACGCAAGAGCGCAATGTCGTTAATTTGATTCAACGAATTCGGATCGTATCGAGGATGTGGTATGGCACTTTCCACGGGCACGTCGATATGCGGTGGCGCACAGTCTTTCTCACCACGCACATCAACTTCGCAATCCGGATTTGTTTTCGTGTCCCATTCACCCAAACGTACCCCGGAAATCAACCAGTCCTTGGGCAAGGCTTTGCCATTAACACAATGCGAGGCGGTGACAATATAGCGGGAGCTGATAAGCGAGCCGCCACAGTGATGGCCAATACGACCGTATGCTGGAAGGAAATTAAAGATTCAAATATGATGCTTGCACTAAATATTCGAACAAAAGTTATTTAATTAAAAAAATTTTTTTTTTCTTACGTTTTGTGTATTCTATTAGTGCCATCCAAGGATATTCATCGATTTTGGTCGCATTGCCACCATAAATTCGGCTTGACGTCATCTGTCCGCATTTGCTGGGACGTGGTAGTTTCCTTGTTTTTGTGGACTCCATCGGAATCTTGTCCAATATTACAGCTTTTTTGAAACCTTGCTCCAATTTGATTGGTTTTACAGTAGCTTGTGTCAGTATAAGTGGCGTGCTATTTTGATCGGGGCAGCAAATCTGTGGAAATACTTCATTATTTTTTGAATTTTTTTTTATTTCGGTGTTGGATTTATTTTAAATTCTTGTGACTCACGAGCACTTTTCGATTAAGATAACCACATTGGCTTTGACTCAAGTATAGCCTATTCACATCATGTAACGGCTGATTTAGTAGCAAAGAATATAGTTTTTTACAATGTTGCAATATTACACAGGAACCAGGTCGACCATTTGGGGTGATGCAGCGTCCGAAAGTGGGCTTCCCCATCGTTTCATTGGGATGGTTGTACTCTAAAAATTAGAAATGCCGCAAATTTAAAAAATTGAAAAATAAATGTTGCAATAAAAACAGAGTAAATGAAAGAGAGAGAAATGTGTGGAAAATATACATAGTTAATATAACGGTAATCAGCATACAAAAAATAGAGTAGAGAACAAAATCATGAAGGCAGTTAGAGGAATATTCGGCCACATTCGCCATATTAATAAAAATTGTCAAAGTCTTGAATGTCAAATAAACTTCTCAACATTCGATTCCTGGCTTCAAAAGACTGAAGCACTAAAAGTTTAGATATAAGATATAAGACTTAAAATCTTCCACAAAAATACAAACACCACTCTATATTGCTTTATAGTTTAATTTACGCTATCCATAAGCACTCCACTCCTCTAGTCTCCTAGAGTGCATTTAGTGAAACTCGCTATTTTGTACGCAACTCTCCTGTCAAAAATTTTGCATAATGTTCGATTCATTATTGAAGACTTGGCATTTCTTATGTACTCGAGGCTAGTTCTTGCACCACACACATTTATCAACACATATCACAGAATCACAATTAATTAAATCAATCTCACATATTTTACTAATAATTTTTTATACTTACGCGATGCCGGCAAACTGCTGCTGAGCGCACTCATCAACAGAACACTTAAAAAAACTTGTCTTAACATCTTGAATATGTTTTGGTCACTGTCTAACGATTCATATAAAATTTTTAGCGCACCTGTGCGCAGACTCCAAGGTCATTTCAACTTGATGCTCAGTGAACTCTTCTTGTACACACGCGCGATCCTGCACGACATACTTTCGCGAATCTTGTGCAATGCCCTTTTTATAGCGGGTCAGGTAGGCGACTATTACCTTTCTGTTGACCGTTTGAGGAACCTTCGAAATTCCAGAAAAAGTCTGCACAACAACAAGTGAAACGGCGGTACCTGTTTCATTACACTTGTACGGTTTAATACGATTTTTAAGGAATAATTTAAATCTGCATACACTTATGTATGTAATGGAGAGTGTACTAATTATAAATACAAAGATTATTTATTTGAGTGAGTATACATATGAGTATATATGTACGTATGTATATAATTAAGGTAATATCAGCAATATATAATAAGAAACTTATTAATAATATTTAGTACTGTGTAGACTAAGGTTGAATGGTTGTTTGAATCCAATCTATAAAGCCGCCAACTCTAGTGTAAACACCCGGCCAACCCTCCAAACCGCAGGGGGTCGGTCCAAATGACACGACGCCGGCTAAAAAGTAATAGGACAACGCTTTCTTCGTATTATCCAAACTGATTAATGGACCGCCAGAGTCGCCACGACAGGAATCCACGCCCGCTTTGCCGCCAGCGCACATTTGTGATGATTCCAATAGTATATTTTCCGTTGCATAACGGTCATAACATTTGCTCAGCGGTACACCGGCGACCTCGGCTTTCAGTTTCAACGTACTAACCGAATCCTTTTCGGTCTTACCCCAACCCGCCACATCCATGACAATACCATCGAAAGTAGTCGTACGTAGATTGGGGCTGTTCGGCAGACAAATGGGTCGTATAAAGTCGGTGTACTGCACATTTCGATTGAGACGCAACAGCGCTAAATCGTTAATTTGATTCTTAGAGTTCGGTACATATTCCGGGTGTGGAATTGTCTTTTCCACAGCCACATCCATATAGGATGGCGCGCAATCCTTTTCGCCACGCACATCAATCTCACAATCGGGGTTGGTGGTCGTATCCCATTCACCAAGCCGTACGCCGCTTAATCTCCAGTCTTTGGGTATAGCCGGACCATTTACGCAATGCGAAGCTGTGATCACGTAACGTGAAGTGATTAGCGAGCCGCCACAATGGTGTCCTTTGTTACCGCCAGCTGTAGAGCATATGAGTAGTTTGCATAAGTCAATTTTAGAATATATTTGATTTAAAAAACTTACGTTTCGTGTATTCAATTAAGGCCATCCATGGGAATTCATCGATTTTGGTAACATTGCCGCCATAAATACGATTCGACAGCACATTGCCACATTGGCCGGGCTGTGGCAATAGATTACTCGGCGCGGCCGGTGGCGGTGTGGTGGTGGATTGTATCGATGGTACGTTAATGTAATCTCGATAACGATCGGGACAGCAAATCTATAATATGGAGGATATAAATTTTGAAGTGTACATAAATATAAATTAACTCTTGTGAGAAGAAATTTGTATACCCAAGCATTACGTATCTAGCTAAAACAACTCACATACTAATACAAAGACTTCGGATTTCCTCGTGACTTTTTACCGCATATATCGGCAAAATGAAAATGAGATATGTATGTGTGTATTTTACCGATAACAGTGTATGCTTATGCTGAAATGGATAAAATCGGACGAAAATTTGACCTAGTCTCCATATAAACATCATCAGGATTTTCGAACATCCGGAAGACTTCACTCTATACTCATTGATGATGGTATGTAAGATACCTTAGTGAAATCCAAGGAACATTTTATAAGTATATGGCATCTTACTAATACGTGATATTAGCAAAAATAGATAGAATCTGGTCGATACTACCATAACTCTCATATAGTTCATTTACATCATTTGTCGAATTGTTGAATTTTCGAGCTTACATTTTCCTTGCCTATCTTGACAGTTTGGTGTGGTTTATGGTCTGATGGAATCATCGGTCAGTACTTCTTTCAAAATGAAGCTGGTGAAACCTTCGCTATCAGTGGAGGGCGGCATAGATCGATGATAACCCATTTTATATGCTCATAATTGGAAGAAGTTGATCTTTACAACATCCAACAAGGTGGTGCATGGTGTCTCACAGCACGTGCAGTAACCGAATTATTTGGAGCAAAATTTAGAGATTCGATTATCTCAAGAAACTGTGACAAGAAGTTGTGATTTACTTTTTGTGGGGTTATTTGCAGTCATTGATCTTTGGTAATAAACTAGACTATTTTAAGCTTTAGAAGTCAATATAGAAGGTGATATTCATGACAGTGGAAAAAGTACTAGATAATTGAGCTGATTGAATTTGTTCCTTCAAAAGAAGTCCTTCAGGTCATTTGTATGATGTTATATTAAAAACTTAATGTGCCGATTTTACTTCGCATTAAATTTCATTAACAATTAGTCTGTTCTTGTTTTTGAAAAGAAATCATATCACTTTTAATGGAAAACACTGTATAAAGAATTTCTAACCTTTAGTTAAGTTTTCCACATTAAAACAATATACTAAATTTAGCTGTTTTGATCGAGTTAATATCACATTCATATCAGCCATTTGAAGAAGTTTTTATATAATCTTTGCTGGGGCAGACGAAAAGCAATTTCTGCTTTAATTCTTTCAAATTGCAAGATAATAAAATGTGCGGTTGCACCCGAAATTAGCTTTTCTTTACTTTTTTCTATTATAAAACATTTACTAGCATTGGGTATAAAAACCTCTCACCTTTCATGCACAAAACTATAATCTTAGCCTTACCAATACTTTGCCATTTTGATAACCGCATTGACTCCGACTCAAATATAATCTATCCGAATCGGGGAGCGGCGCTTGGAGCAGCAAATTGTACAAATATTTGCAATCGTCGAGGATGAGACATAGCGCCCGCTCACGATTCGGCGTGATACAGCGTCCAAAGTTGGGTACATCAGCATACTCATTGGGAAAATAGAATTCTGTGTGTTCAAAATAAACAATAAAATTAATATCACAACAGATTTACTTGATTTCTACTTACTAAATGAATTACATACTTCATTAGTTTAGTTGGATGATGGAAAACGAGTTGTGTTTTATGAAATGCTGATAAGGTTAGCCACCACCACGATGAATATATGTATGTGTGTGTATGTTATTGTTTTTGTTTGCTTATGTTTATGTTTTGCTTCAAGTGTTTAGTATTCATATAAGAACAGAATTCTTTGAAATCCACAAATATTTCTCATTTTAAAAAACTGGTTTACTATTGAACATGGCTCATTTTCAAATAATAAATGAGTATAATTAGCCGCTGTCATTATTTTAATTTGACAGAACAACAAGATTTACGCATCTTGCATGCAAGATATGTCTAAACACAAATATGCAGATGTATGAAGGAATATATTTTTATAAATATGTGGTTTATTATATTTAATAATTTTGTGTGATGTTCTGAAGACAGTTGAATTGGTGACGCTTTAAAGTCTTTGACCTGCCCGAAAGTTCGCATCACAAACGAAAACTTCTGTCCTTGTCTTGTACTAACATTAACTGGAATATTGTCACAGTTCCATCCAATATTTCTCGATTTATACACAAGAAACGCACAGTTTATATCGCTCACGAATTGAAAAAAAAAACAAGTAAGGAAGGGCTAAGTTCGGATGTCACCGAACATTTTATACTCTCGCATGATAAAGTGATAATCGAGATTTCAGGCGTGGTTGTGAACCGATTTCACCCATATTTGGTACATGTCATCAC
>NW_017534408.1:826513-843604 GCF_001853355.1 Bactrocera latifrons
CTATATCTGACTCTTTTAGTTTTAGGACTTACAAACAACCGTTATGTGAACAAAACTATAATACTCTCTTTAGCAACTTTGTTGCGAGAGTATAAAAATTTCCACGCGATGGAATCCACGTTTTTTGAATATCGGTCAAAGAGACACCAAGGAACAATGTGGCATTGATAAAAAAAAATTTCTCTCGATTTGTGATAAGGAATGAGATATGTGTTCATCATCACTCACCTCAACAGCCAAAATCAATGAAAAGCGTCCAAAGTGTTCAAAAATAAATTAGTCATCCGGAAAAGCTTTCGCCAATAATTTTTGGGATTCGTACATTATCAATAAACAATTAGTACTATTTGATCTTTAGAATTATGAGATCCAAGTTAAGTCAAATTATTGGGCTTGGGACTTTTCATACCAATTATTTTGTAAATTTTATAGTGAGTCCTTCTAAAAAGAACTCACAAATTAATTTTGATAAGAAAATATGCCATATACAGTCCAATTTAATTTGCACGATAATGGTAATTAATTTCAATCCGAGCCGTCCAACAATTATGGAATTACCGAATTGCATATGCAAGTAAATTCATGGAAATCCAATCGATTCTTTATAATATTGAGGTTAAAAAGTGCCAACAAAACTTCTCCGAAATCCCTATTATGTATTGGAAATAATATTTTTAGCAAAAAATATCGTCGGAAAGCAAAAAAAAAGCAAGTGGCACTAAGAAGTTTATAAAATTACTTATTGAATTATAAAACAATCAAAGATTGTTATTAAATAGTACATTTCAAAACCCCGCAGTAACACCAACAATCTTTTATTAATCATGGGAAACGAGGTAGAATTTCAGTGAATAGCAACGGTTATATCATAACTTGGTGTTTAGAGTAGCTTAATCGCAAATATGATTGCATATACATATGTATATACTTATTTATATTAAAGTACATATATTCATGAGAAGCTAATTTTTAAACAGAGGTGATTTAAGCATGCAAGACTTAAACGAAATTTTATTTTATAACCATATCTTCAAATATGAAGAATGTTTTAAATTTTCTTCTAATATTTCTAATAAAAAATTTGGTTTAAAGGTGATCTCTAAGAATTACTTTTAAGAATATGTTTCCCACATTTTACCGATTTAAAATATGAATTAAAAAAAATGGTTAACCGATTTTCGCTCGACTCAGGAGGTTTCAGGCCAGAAAAGAACATATACTCGTTATGTATGTATTTACTATTATTTGTATTATTGGAAAATATGTATGTAACGTATTGCTAACTGTAATTTTTAAGCACACGATGATTTAGGCAATTATTAAATAGGTTTTAGATATATTTTACGGGTCGCTGACGGTTAAAACCCCAAAACCAGAAAGTAAATAGGCAAAACTGAATTTTTCGGGAAATACCTGAATGAGAATATGACATGCGAACCAACAATGTGTGAAATGTATATAATAAATATATACATACATACGCATGTGAATATATAGGCATTAATGTGTGCGTTCCCTTTCACAATTGTGTATTGTATATGTATGTTAATGTGTTAAAATATTATATAGATAAACATGTAGATATATGATTGAAAGCCTGTGTTTGACAAAAATCTGCGATTTGAAGATGAATTTAAGCACTTGATTGATTGCTTGCATTTAGTCATTCTTAAGTGTAATAAAATACTAGGGCTGTTCTTATAAGCATGAATATCTCTAAAAATATATTGTACAGATTTTATGAAATTGGAGCAGGGAAAGGTTTGGTATTTGTTATAATAAGATTTTTTTATAATATTCCGTTTTATTAACAGGGAGAAACATTTTAAAAAAGTTAATGGGTTGTTAAGTTCTACACACCTCTAGAATATTGTCCTAAATTTTCAAGTTGATCCGAGTAATAGTTTCGGAAATACAGCCCCGAGCATTTGTACACTCGAGGCTAGCTCGGCTAAGTGCGCCGTCATTAAATGCATTTTTCTGGAAACTGTGTTTTTGAAGTCGGTTGGCAAGATTTCTCGAGAACTACCCAACCGATCTTCATGAAACACAGGCCTTTCAGATACAGTGCTTAAAGACTTGAGCGAAGAATTTCCTTCGATTACAACTATTTGAAAAAGAGTATAGCGAAATTTTCACTAAAATTTTTATTTTTTTTGTCAAAATGTCTGCTAAAAATCCAATTTAAAATTTTTTTTTTTATCCAAGTTGTAAGTTAAGGATTTAACTAAAACACGTTTTTTTCACTTTAGATGCTTCTGTAAGGTGTTGTCTTGACATCGCAGGCGCATCTTTCTTCCGTGGGGTCACCGGAAATGGCGTCGCAATGGCCGAGTTTAAAATATTTTTAAAAAATAATTTCAAAATGTCTTCACTAATAGTGTGTGCTTATAACCATAATAATTGTAGTGAAATATTACATTTTTTATATGAGAAAAAAAATTTTGAAAAAAGGTCGTTTTTTCTAAACCGAGAAAACCCATGTAACCCCATAAGGTCAGATAAATTGAAACGATATTTATGTTTGTACAAATAATCGTAAATTAAGTTATTATTAAATAGAATGGATTTTGTGAAATGTATACATATGCAAATTCATACTTATTAAATGATTCAGGCACTGACAGAATAAATGACTTACGTGCCGAGGATAAACCACACAAAAAAGCAGCAAAGCAGAAGACGCTAATTAACACCGGTTTTAACATAGTGGACTGGTGCTAGTCTCTGCTAAGTCAAATATAACTTTCGCCTTTGTTGTTATTTTGTTCTTTTTATGAATTTTCGGTAGGGCGAGTTGATATTATACATGCATATGTGTATATATTTTCATTTAACTATAGGCTTTGCCCTTCAGCAAACACTTTTTATGATTTGCGTTCAAGTTTTATTATTTAAATTACTAACTACGCTTTTAGTCAATTCGAAATGCACACAAAAAGTCAATGTACTCAAAATAGAAATGATTTTATTATTTTCGATTTTATTTCACAGATAATTTCACTCTGTGTTTTGTTTTTTTGTTGCAAATTGATTGCGTTTAGCTGAGCAAATATTAATGCTTCGACGTCAAATGAACACACAACGAGTTTGTAATTTGCATTAATTAATTAATTCACAAGTAATAATCAAATCCGTTTTTTATTGAGGCAGCGAACTTTTGCGCGTGAATATTTTTAGTGTTACCCGGCGGCCGAATATTGTCGAGTTATAGCAAGAATCACATTTGCGCTTTCTTATAACTGAGATTACGACAAGTGTCGTTTCACATCGCAAAGACAACTGAGAACTTGAGAAGATGCTGTCGGCAAGTCTACTCCAAAAATCTCCAGAGCGGTATTTAGAAACCTGTCAGTTGGCACAAATTTTCACAGCAATCCGGCGCTTAAGTGTAGATTTACCAAGCTTCTCACGAAATGGCGATTATTACTAGTTATTATAAGCTTTTGTTTTTATTTTTATATACACATAGCGTTTGCTTGATTCTGTTGATGTAAGAGTACGCGCAAAGCTAATTTCTCTTAATTCTTTTACCATATGTAATCGTAAGCTTTGTTGTTATAATCGGCTCTATGTGAGCAAAAGGACGTTTTAATAATTTTAGTAACTCTCTCAAAAGAGAAAAGCTCGATTTTTGGTAAAAAGTAATTGATAACAAAGATTTATTATACTCAAAAAAAAATATATATATATTATAGATCTTAAAAATATCTTTAATTAAATCGTATTTCGTATTCACGAAATCACACGGCTAAAGCTTCTTTTGTAAGATTTGTATACCCTGTACGGATACTATTATGTTAACCATTAAGTTTATAATACCCAGAAGCTAGGCCTATTTAATCATGTCCGTAAGTGTGTATATACGAGTAAACTATACCCCCAGTATTTGAGTTATCGATCTAAAATTCTGCAAATCTGTTCTTTCCAAGAAGCTGCTCGTTTGTCGAAATCACTAATATCGGACCATTATACGAGTATTGTAGGATATAGATTTGGTATAGATTATTGTTCAGCGCAATGCTACAACCTCAGAAGAAAAAGGCAAATCTTATAGCTGGGCTGTTTTCATCCATAAGAACAACATGACCTAGCCAGCATAACCGCTGTCTCTTCATTCGTTGAACTATACCAATGTCGTCGTATATCTCGTACAGCTCATTATTCCATGGATGACGGTATTCGCCGTTTCTCATACGCAAAGGACCAGCAAGGATCTTCCGCAGAAGCTTTCTCTCGAAAACGGGTGACTTGTAGAATTTTGTCTTTGGTCATTGAGAGCGGACTTTACTTCTTAATTGCCTACTCAGTCCGAAGTAGCACCTGTTGGCAAGTTATTTTAGGTTTGATTTCGTGGGGAGTCGCGTGTACGACGACTGTTTATTTGATGACAGGAAATATTTCGTCTTGCCCTCGTTCACCACCATTGCCCATTTGCTTCGCTTCTTTGCCCAACCTGGAGAAAACAGAACTAACGGCGCGGTTGTTATGGCCAATGATATCAAAGTTATCGGCGTACGCCGATTGAATTATTTTCTCTAGGAGTAGATTGAATAAGTTCCACGATGGGGAGTAGCCTTGTCTGAAACCTCATTGGGTATCGAACGGCTCGGAGAGGCTCTTAACGTTCCTGAAGGAGCTTTTGGTATTTCCCAACGTCAATTTATACATTCGAAACGAGTTAGATATCGAACATATACGTATATACTTGTAAAGTCTAATAAAATGATATTCATTACTTTAGAATTAAATTAAAGCCAATCCTCCGGATATTCTCGGAGAGTGAAAATCGATTTGTGTGATCTGAAGTTGTCCTGATAATACACAATATGCTTAATGGACTCGGAGTAATGATCGAAAAAGTTTTCATCTAGATAATTTTCTATATAAGTCGATGTACTAAACTTTTTAAACACATATTCATCACAAAAAAAAAAAGAAAAACAATATCTAACAGTTCGAATCAGGCTAATAATTCGGTAACACTGTTTTATTTTTGTATTTCTTCTATAGTCTAACAACATACACAGTTATGCTTGTAACACAATAATAATTTATAGCACATTGAAAATTATTACACCAATTAACCTATTATGGTTCTATATTGCTCTCAATCCAATCTATGAAAGCACCAACTCTGGTGTAAATCGCCGGCCAATTTGCAACACCGCATAAACTTGGACCAAACGATACTATACCCGCCACAAAATAAGCTGATCTACCATTTACGATATCTTGAAACATTAGTGGACCACCAGAATCGCCGCTGCAAGTATCGCTGCCTCCGTCACCACCGGCACACAATTGTGAACTCTGCAAAGGTATATTATATAAAACAGAATATTTGTCTACACATCCGCTGAAGTCTTTAATCTTAATTGTAGTTTTCAATTTAACGGGATTATTATTTGTCTTCTCAGTTTTACCCCAACCGGCCGCATCCATTACGTAAGTTAAGAATGTAGCATTACGAAGACTTGGTGATCTCGGTAAACAAATTGGTTGGATATAATCACTGAATGGCACCGACGCTGTGAGACGTACCAAAGCAATGTCGTTAGGATCATTATGTTTTCCATAACCTGGATGTGTTGTGATCCGTTCAATGTCGTTACTTCTATACTTGGGTGCACAACCATCCGCTGTGCAATCGGGATCTGTGCGTGTGTCCCATTCGCCTAAACGTATACTGGTCAAACGCCAACCAAATGGAATGTCTTTCTCAAAAACGCAATGCGCCGCTGTTAACACATATCGATTGTTTATTAATACTCCGCCACAATGAAACCCTTTTCCACCATTACCTGAGCAAAATAGATTATATGTAAATTGCGATTAATATATACATATTTCATATTTGTATGTAGGAGTTCACTTACGGTTGGTGTACTCCAACAAGGCCAGCCAAGGAAATTCATCTATCGCCGTCTCGGTGCCACCATAAATACGATTCTCAAGCATTTTTCCGCATTGCGGAAAAGTTGGTAGTAAATTTGAATTGTTGACCTTAATGTTGACGCTGGAAGAGGTGGTGGTTGCAGATGCCTTTAAAGCAACCGATTCTGGGAAAACCATTTCAGCGACAGCTTGTACTGGACGGGGAGTTGTAGTAGCGCTCAGCTTTAGATAATTTGGTGGACAACATATCTGTTGGATTGTATTTATTTATATATCAAATAATAATTATTTTTTTGAGATATTTTGCTTACCAGTACTTTGCCATTTTTATATCCACACTGGCTACTGCGCAAATACATACGATCATTTCGCGAAAGATTTGGATCTAGCACCAATTCGTAGAGGTAGCGACATTCCTCCAAGTTAATGCAAGATCCAGACATGGCACTTGGCGTAAGGCAGGAGTCACCGCTTGTTGCTAAATATGGAAAATGGTGAAGCATTATGTAAGTAATTTTGAAGAATTTTTATAAAATAAACTAAAATATAATTCATTATTTATCATAATATATATATATACTTATTTACAATTAAAAAAAAAAATTACCTAATGGTGGTTTTCAATTCCTTAAAAGAAAGCGAATTATATGAATAAAAATGGTTATCAATGAGCGCTAGCGATTTCCATTCACAGTCGGCCTAGATCATCACGGAAGAAGCACGGTTTAATGACGCCGTCTAACCATAAACCGCACCAAACCGTAATAAATTCGAGATGCAATGGTGAGTCATGGAGTACGTGTGGATTGCTGCCTGACTCATAACTCATATTTTGCTTATTGGCGAAGCCATTCAGCCAGAAATGAGGCTCATCGCTGAAGATAATTTTTCGATGAAAATGCGGATAATTTTCAAGTTGTTGTTCAGCCCAATGCACGAACATACGACGATTCTGGTGGTCAAGTTGCTTCAGTTCTTGTGTCAATTTGATCTTGTAAGATGTAGGCCTGGATCTCTTCGCAAAATTCGTCACAACGACGTCACAGCGATGCCCAACGCTTGAGAACGACGTGTAAGAGACTGATTTGGATCTTCCTCAATTGATGCGCTAGCGGCAGAAATATTCTAGACAACTGTGGATTCAAATTTTTCCACTAGACGCTCAATTGTTGATCGGACAGGACGATTATGACGACCATAAAGTGGACGTAGCGCTCTTAAAGTTGAGACCACTGACTCCTAATTTCGTTAGTAAATTTTAATAATTTCGACTCATGGTTGGATCGTATATATTTCCATGATGAAATGGCAAACCTTACTGAAGATAAATTTCAAAAGAACGCGAAAAAATATGGCGTATTTTGCTGTCCCTATTGATCTACTTTTTTAGCATCCATATTGAAAAACCCGTTAGTATTTCACACTAATTTCGTTAAATATAAGACGAATGCGATATGACGAAGGAACTTACAAATGTACCCTACCTACAAAAATGTATAGTATAGCTTTGAAATTGTTATGTGAAATAATTAGAAAGTTGCATACCTGAACAATAAATTTTCGCTATAAAAGCGCCGAACAGACTTTATAGCCTTTTCAAAAATATAAAATTTGAATTCGCCCAGCAAATTTCGGTTTCATAAATAACACCAAACAGTTTGGAATGTCGTTCGAATATATAAACTTTGAAAGATCTGTTAAATTTTATTAATGGAATATCGATCGTTGTATATTATTAATGTTACGATTTACTATTGGTATTACGATTTTATTAAATAATTTGCGTAACAACAATAAATGTGTTTATTTTTGTGTTTGAAATGAATTGGTCACTAGCAATTAACCTTAACATTATTCACAAATATACATATGTACCCACATATTTACCAGCGAAAATGATAAGAAAATAAGAATTACATGTAAGTACATCTGTACTAGGGTACGCCAAAAACTAACCAATCGAATTCATGGATTAAAATTAACCTAAATAACTAGATACAGAAAAAAATATTATTCCAAGAAAATAGAATACAAATTTTCGAATTGAAAAAATCACAACGAACTTAGGAGCTTTTGTGTTCGACAAGAAACCGCAATGTATTTTATCCTTAACGCTTCAAAATTTGTAGTATTCTCTAATGAAAATTTAAGATTTTAAATTATGATAAGCTAAACATTTTTCCTTGCAGGGATATTTTTTTCACTTTATATAGGTGAGTTTTGTATTACTCTAATATATACTAATATACGTAAATAAATAAAAGTAAATGCGAAAACCGTATTTTCATATCTTCGGTATTTGAAATGAAAACATTTAAATGAAGCGTGAATTTTATACTCACCAGCTGTAACAAAATGTAGCCGAAGTGTTGTCATAATCACCAAAAATATGTAAATATTCAACCGGATTCCCATCGTTCACTGTCAAGATCAAATTTATAAAGTAATTACGAAGTGCCGATCCTTCACGAGATCTCACGTAATTTATATTAAATAAGATTAAAAAATTCCAATTTTATACAAACAAAAAAGTTTTTGATTTTTATATTTATATTTAACTATTTCTGTTCTATTTTCAGAAGCCCACGAAGCGCGCTGCCGATACGTTGCTATTTGACTAGTCTTTTGCTCGAGACTAGCACGTTGTCGCTTGTTCTGTTGGCATTACAATTATCATCTCTCTTAAATTTAGAAGCGCTTCTCGACAAGCGATGCTTCGCTCGTAGATGCAGTTGACCAAGTCTCTTTTAATCTTCCATTTTACGCTTCTATACATATATATGTATATAATATACCTGTGTATGTCTGCTTATACCTGTTTATTTGGTGCTTCCCGTCTGTCAGTCCCAGCTTACGCGAAAACAACGCTTGTACGCCGGATTCAGTAAACGAATTGAATTTAGTGCGTCAAAATAAAAAATGCAAGAGCTTTTTAATAAAAAGAGAGCAATGGATTACAGCATTGATTGAGATAGTAAAATTCAAGGAAATTCCGCATAGGGAAATTTCGAGTGAGTAATCAGTTTTTGTAGTTATTTGCATTTAAAAAATTTGATGAAAGCTTTCTATAACGGTTTATGGCTTACTGAATGCCGGAAGTAGCAGACATGAGCCTCAATTTTTATAGAACTTTTGATCATCAAATTAGATAACTAAATCTCTCAGATAATTGGAAGACGCCAAAATTCACAATTGGTTAGCTAATATCAAGACAAGAGAAATGGTAAAGGAAGCCCGCCTAAACGAGTAGATTATATATTGGAAAAATTATTTCATTTAAACTATGAATAGAGTCATTGAAACGTTTATAGGATAAACTTATGAAAAAACTATTACATTCGTAGAGGAAGAAAATATTGTTTATTAAAGCCAATTCACTTGGTACCAGATAATCGTGTAAAAATTCGGATATAGCCCCAATGGCTTCTCCTGCTTCAGACCTCAAGATAAGAGTCCTCGAAAGAAATCACTGCAACTAAGGCTTACAGTTTTTTGCCGCAAATGCGAGACATCAGTCCGCAAGCGGCGGATACAGAGAAATATCTATCGCTCATTTTGGATAGGAAGCTTTCATGAAAGCCAAATAACGAAGTTAGTGCCAAAAAGAAATCGATTGCTTTGTAATGCTGTAGAGGAGTCATTGGGGAAAGGTGGGGTCTCCTGCCGAGTGGTCCTCTGACTCGACTACACCATAGTCAAACTCATAACGTTCTATGAAGTCTTTATGTGGTGGAGGACTGCAGAAAAAACTACACTTGCAAAGAAACTCGAGAGTGTTCAACGGGCGGTGCACATCAGCATATGTGGTGCACTTAACGCCATTCCATTGCTGCGAAAGTTGCTATCAGACGCAGCGAATATATGTTCCTCACACAATTTAATATCAATATCAGAATTTCTCGGAGAATAAATAGATAATACAGTTACTAATTCTAAAATAAATATTTATTCATTTATCAATATTTAAAACATCATAATAAAATTTATAAAAAATTTTATAATACAGATATATATAAGCTAAACATAATTAGGAAACAAGCTAACTTAAGCTAATACTTTCTATGATCCATCCTAGGTAGGAGCTAACACGCGTGTAAACTCCTGGTATATTAGACATACCACACTTTGTCGGTCCGAAAGCCACAATACCCAATAAAGTATGGCGTCCGCTGGTATTTATGAGACCCGAGGAACCATCATCCATGAACGGACCACCACTGTCACCTTGAGGATAAAAAGCAAGAGTACATATTAATATTTTATTTGCAGAACCACATTGATGTCATTCATATTATTTCATCAATATTAACTGGCGTTGATCATTGCCAAAACAAAAATGACCAGACAACTGCGTACACTTTTTTATACTCTCGCAACAAAGTGGCTATTATAGTATTATAGTTTTGTTCACATAACGGTTGTTTGTAAGTCCTAAAACTAAAAGAGTGATATATAGGGTTATATATACCAAAGTGATCAGGGTGATGAGTAGAGTTGAAATCCGGATGTCTGTCTGTCCATCCGTCTACTTTTTTGTAGATATCTCGAAAGCTACTATAGCTATGTCAACCAAACTGTGCAGAGTCGTTTCTTTTAGGCATTTCCATATACAGTTCAAAAATGGAAGAAATCGGATAATAACCACGCCCACCTCCCATACAAAGGTTATGTTTAAAATCACTAAAAGTGCATTAACCGACTAACAAAAAACGTCAGAAACACTAAATTTTACGGAAGAATTGTCAGAAGGGAGCTGCATCCAGGCTTTTTTAAAAATTGAAAATGGGMGTGGCGCCGCCCACTTATGGACCAAAAACCATATCTCAGGAAGTACTCAACCAATTTCAATGAAATTCGGTATAGAATATTTTCTTAACACCCTGATGGCATATACCAAATATGGATGAAATCGGTTCCCAACCACGCCTGAAATCTCGATTATCAATTTATCATGCGAGAGTATGGCATAAAATGTACGGTGACACCCGAACTTAGCCCTTCCTTACTTGTTAAATATTTGCTCTTCGCACTCTTCAACAATTGTTGTCTGCATTGGCGGTCTGCATTGAGTACTCCATGCACTTACTAGGACACCCGTTATATCTATGTTTATGACGCGCTTGTTAATAATATTTTCATATTCCATATCGCATGTTATAATAGTCAAAGCTTCTTCATTATACATACGAATATTAGAATGGACATGATAAAGGCTAATATGGGAAACAAATATGGAGTTCTTTGCCAAAACCAACATTACTAAACCAAAAACCTCAATATTTACCACCGTATTGCTTACCTCTACAAACGTCATTCATTGGGCCACCCTGAGCACACAACTGTGAAGGCGTAATTACGATGGGTTCATTGAAATTCTCACTGAATTTCGCATAGGTAATTGCACACTCAGTCGTATTAACGATCGGCAAATTCAGATAACGCACCCGTGGACTACTTGTGTCGTTTCCTGAAATTAGATATTAATAAATAAATTTAACAATTTCATATTTAATTCAAAATTGAAGTTTCACACCATAAGACCAAAAAAATTAAATTAACACAAAATAATTAGAAATTCCAGGAAAAAATAAACTAAAAGCTAAATAATAACTAAAACCTTCAACATCCGCTGTCCAGCCGAGCGCTATACCAGGGCTGCCTATAAGCTGGTCACGTACAGAAGCCGATAGATTTGGTGGTAAGCAAATGGGTGTGTACTCTGATCACAAAACAATTTGTTGTTGTTGGAAATAAAAAGAACAGATTATTGATGAAAAATTATCATAAAGAAAATCATAATAATAAACTCACCATTGGCTTTGCCGACAATTTTTACCAATGCAATATCATTGGCGTACTTCGGCTGATCATAGCTGGGATGTACGCGAACTTCGGCGATTTGATAGATACGCGATGCAATAGTGCAATTATCGGTGTTGTTGGCAGTGCAATTTGGCGACAGTGCCACACCGCCGATGCGCACATAAGAGCTAAAGAGAAATTGTTGAAGTTTGAAGTAGACATTTGTTATACTCTTCAATTAGTATGAAGAATGTTCTGTGGGCTACTATACTCACAGTTGCAGATCGCTCACGAGATTTATGACGCAGTGCGCCGCAGTGAGAATATGTGATTGACTCACAACGGAACCGGAACAGCGGTAGCTGATGACATTACTGGCTGCAAGAATGTTTAAATGTTTTATTAAAATCCGGCAGCTTAATATTTTATGAGCAATAGCATTTTACATTCGTGCTATCGTAGAAGACACTAATAAAATTATTCTCTTAATGGGTAAATGTAAATGGGTAGAGTTATCTATATCGGAATGATCAGATTGACGACGAATTGATTTTTAAATGTAGGTACATAAATTCCTTGGAACACTCAAGAGTTAGTTATTTCATTCTGATGCAGAAGATCCCAGAAACTACTAATATAGCGACCAGGTTCAGCAGAAAATTTCCTATCCGGCATTTCTTAATACAGTGAGAAAACGAGTGTTAAATATGAAATATGTTCCAATTTATTGAAAGAGCCATATTTTTCTAAAGAAATATGCCAGACGTTGAATTTATCGATGCTTATATTTCGCTCTACTTGATCCCACGTGTCAAATGCAAAATAGTTTGCTTCAAATATGAAGGACTGAGTTGGTGCAAGGATATACTGCCCAGAATTAGACATAAGGCAGCATTTTAAGCGAACCATCAGACAGCAGGGGAAAGCATCGCAGGAACTTCACTTCTATCGGGTTCCAAGTCATAAAACCATCGAAGGCGATGGGATAGTGGACGAGATCGCCAAGAGTGGTGTACAGCTGTCACACGAAAACGTGATAGAGATTGGTAAGCCCGTATACTGTCTATACGGTAATCTGGGCAGAATAATCTGTTTAAAGCGATTTATTAGAAACTACTACTGACACTCGATAGAAAGGACTATGGTCACTGGTCACAGTCTGGTGGCGTAAAGGTCTGCAGAATGGGTTTGATATATCAAGAAGGCTGCAGAAAATGCCAGGAACTAGTGAAGCCACAGAGCCTGTTGAAAATCGCTTCAAGCGCAGGCATCCTAAAAAAATAGTACTCCTCGTGGACTATATTTCGGCGCTCCATCTGCTATTACTAAGGAACAAACTGGTCTATGCGTGACTCTTTAGTCTACCAGACTAACCTATATTTTTTGATTTAACGCTAAAAGTTTATGAAATCAGCCAAAATATAGGTTAGGTTAGTTTAGTCTTGTATGCTAAACTCCCAACTCTGATACAACGAACTTTCGATCAACTTGTTAATTGTAATCGAACTTAAATGTTCCTTGTGTTTTTATCTCAAATGATTTCTATTTCGTTAAATTTGGTTCTTTTTCATTCCAGTAATACTACAAGTTCAATATGACTGATACGGCCGAAGCCGAAGACAGCGAACTCAAAACTGATGTCAAAGAAGAAAAACCTACACTTATGACGAAGCTAACGAACTCCATTACTTCATTAACGAATAACAAAGATGGTCGTTTTCAAATGAGCGAGAACAATTGGTCGCTTTTAAAGTGCACGCTCGTCTTTCTGTTCGGTGTTGTGTTGACCAAGAAAATGCAGAAGGTGGTCAATGAAATTATGTGAAGTTATCTTGTGCCTAAGCGAACATGAAATACAAACAATTGTCTGAATGAGATTCCAAACTTACTTTTATTAATGTATGCTATGCGCGATATCCAGGGGTAGAAGCGTTCGCCAGTACCGGCGTCTATATCAGGCATGCCACAGCGTGCCACATTCACTTTGGATTCTTCTAACGGTTTGCGTGTTGGCTTCTTGGTGGTGGTTGTCGTTGTTGTCGTCGTCGTCGTCGTTGTTGTTGTTGTTACTGTTATTGTTGGAAATTTTAGTGGCCGTTTTAAGCGTCTATCATTCGGATAAACAAAGGAACCATGATTGATCGGTCTAATAATAGTGTGTGGATATTCTTCTTCACCTGCGCCATATTCATTGCTATCGTACACATTCTCACGATCGTATTCGTATTCGTGATGGTGATTGTGATGTGGAAAGTAACTATCTTCACCAAAATGATGGTGATGCTTATGTGAATGTTGCTTGAAATTTTTTTGATCACCACTTCCGTAGTGTTTCTTTCCCTCACCATTCACTTCATGGGAGACAACTGCTTCTTCGTAGAATGAATGTGGAAAGTTTCTTTGTGTTTTTGGATCTATAAAATCAAACACATCCGTTTCATCGTAAAATTCTTTAGATCTACGTTTAGTGCTTCTGCCATCGGTGGTGGAGCTTGCGGCCAACAACATTTCGGAGTGTGCGTCGATGACTGTGGGAAACTTTGTACGGCCCCACACCCAAACATCGGGATCTGTGCTGTGGTAGGCATCGATGTCGGTTGCATGTAATCGCGTCGTAATTTTGTGGTTTGCATAGGTGGTGGGGCAACAAACGAGCGGATCGAGACCGACATAACCACAACCGGCACTCTGTACAATTTTGTATATCATGTCAGCTTCATGTGGTTTGTGATTCAAGAGCAAATAAGCAATTGGTTCGCACTCTTTAACTGGTATGCAATTACATTTGGGTACACCGGTGGACAGGGAAATGCCGTGGGTGACTAGAAATAGCAGAAAGTGTAAACATTAGTATGGAGTTCCTTAGATGAAAATTTGATTACTCAACTTATTGAATGCTTTAGTAAAATACGGAAAGTTGGATTCTAAAAATTAGTTTTTTTCTAGACAACACTTTTTAGCAGAAATGATAAAATGTTTTCTCAACTGCGCTTATGATGTGACTCCAATAAGTACTTAACCTGATCAGCTGATAGTACCGCTTCCACAAGAGAAATCTACCATAACGAATTTGCACATAGTTTCATTCGAATCGCATTTCTAGTTTGGTTTGGCCAAGGATGGTAGCGGACCTCTCTAGATGGAAGCATCAAATATTGGGTATAAGAAAACTGTCGGCATGATTGTTGACACAAGTGATCAATTCAAACAACAAACGCAAATATCAATTGAGAGCAGAGATTAAGGAACAGACGAAGCAGTAGAAAGGAGGGCAAACTGATACAAACTGCTATCCTTCCTCCATTTATCCACATTTGGCCCGGTGCAATATATATATTTTTTTTTTATAAATTTAAAACAAGAAGTCGGTCAAGAAGTCAGCAAAGTTATAATATCCTTCACAAACACAAAAAAATCGTTAGAAGAACTTGATTCCAATGGTTCATTTTGTACGGCAGTTATATGATATAGTTGCCCGATCTGGAGAATTTCGTCAGAACTTATATTATTGCTCTAAGCTATATCCTGTAAAATTTCGTGGAGATATCTCGTCAATTGGAAAAGTTTTTTATGGAAGCAATAGGTACCGATTGTTCAGTTTGTATAGTAGCTATATGCTATAGTAGTTCGATATCGGATCCCACAAATAAGCAGCTTCTTTTGGAGGAAGAACGTGGGAAAAATTCGATATCTTAAAAGCTGAAGGATTAGTTCTCATATATAAAGGGTGAACCATTTGGAGGTTTCCTACTTTTTTAAAGAAAAAACACAGAAATTTCAAATTTAATGGGGAATGTTTATTATCATTCGAAAGAACATTCTTTGGCATTTACTTTTTGAAGATTATCTCTCTCAAATGTTGACCACGGCTACGTCTCAGATGATCCATCCGTTGAGTCCCATTCTCACCGATTCGTTCGAACATTTCGACGGGTAACTGGCGAATGACACGCGTGATATCCTACTCCAATGCCTGAATCGAAGCGGGATTGTCCACATAGGCTTTAGATTTTTCATATCCTCACCTAACGAAGCATAACGATAAGGAAATTATATTCTTCCCAGATGTTTTGCAATAAATCCATTGATTGATGCGATGCATTGGAAGTGGCGCCGTTTGCTTATTTTTCAGACGATTATGTTAACAATAAGTTGAGCGAAGCGCTCGAAATACTTTCTTTAGAGAACTTAAATTTTCGTAATAAAGTTCAATGATTTATAAACGTATTCGGTTGAATTTCCAAACAATACTGGACAAAAATAACATCATAGTTTGACGTGATCTGTCAAAAAAGGGCTTTTGAAAAAAGTGCCTCTAATTGGATCACCCGTTACAGACAGACAGACGACGATGGCTTAATCGACTCTGCTCACGGTGATCATTTGGACGATCTCTGACGTTTCTTTTTGGGTATTATAAGCATTATGACAATCTTAATATAGCTTGTTCAGAATATAAAAAAAATTGTCGACAGATCGCGAAGTTTAAATTGAATGAGGAGGTTATTGGCACAAAGTAGCCTATTTTGCAAAGCTTTAGGAAACGATTTTTCCTGGCTGATCACCTAAAACATTGCAACGAAGGGTAAAGTGAATCGAACGAAAATAGACTTTAAAATAAATCGTCTAATTTCTAAAAGTTTCGTTTTTCTTTATAAGCTAAGTACCTATCGGATTATTCGATGTGTACATTGGGTACTCGAATAGAAAAATCAAATTATAATGTTTATGTGAAAATCAAATTAAAATAAGAAAACTTGCTATTCATTAATTTAGTCTAGATTATAATATATGCATATTCTATATGTGTAATAAAAAAATGTAGAGTTAGATTCACCAGTTAAAGCTTGCGAACTACCGAACTATATTATATACCGAATTTCATTGAAATCGGTTGAGTACTTCCTGAGATATGGTTTTTGGTCCATAAGTGGGCGACGCCACGCCCATTTTCAATTTAAAAAAAAAAACCTGGATGCAGCTTCCTTCTGACATTTCTTCCGTAAAATTTAGTGTTTCTGACGTTTTATGTTAGTCGGTTAACGCACTTTCAGTGATTTTCAACATAACCTTTGTATGGGAGGTGGGCGTGGTTATTGCCTAAAAGAAACGACTCTATACAGTTTGGTTTTCATAGCTATAGTAGTTTTCGAGATATGTACGAAAAAGTTAGTAGGGGCCGGGGCTACGCCCACTTTTCCAAAAGAATTACGTCCAAATATGCCCCTCCCTAGTGCGATCCTTTGTGCCAAATTTCATTTTAATATCTTTATTTACGGCTTAGTTATGACGTTTTATAGGTTTTCGGTTTCCGCCACTTTGTGGGCGTGGCAGTGGGCCGATTTTGCCCATCTTCGAACTTAACCTTCTTATGGAGCCAAGAAATACGTG
>NW_017534408.1:843708-916249 GCF_001853355.1 Bactrocera latifrons
AGACATCCGGATTTCAACTCTACTCGTCACCCTGATCACTTTGGTATATATAACCCTATATCTGACTCTTTTAGTTTTAGGACTTACAAAAAACCGTTATGTGAACAAAACTATAATACTCTCTTTAGCAACTTTGTTGCGAGAGTATAAAAATAAATAAAGTAATGTAACTCAAAAGATATAGATAGAGTATTAATAAGATAAATATGAAAATTCGATGTAAATATGTCGTTTTTAAGTCTAACCTCGAATATTGTTAAATACTTTTTAATTATTAATATTAATAATTCATAATATTAATATTATGTTTTTACTAAATATCTTGAAAATATACCCAGAAAAAAGTTGATTTTTGTCGTAAGTGTGCTTGAGAACGTATTTAATGTCTTAACTGTACTGTATACACTCTCATTTAAATGCTCTTGATGCTCACTTCCCGAACAATACGTCCTCTGGGGTGATATCTCACGGAGTGCTGCAAAATAATTACCAAGCCTTTATCGATCTCCTGGATGAACCGCACTTTACCTGGGCGATCAATTCGTTTAAGTTCCCGGGGCCGGATGACATTATATGTGCCAGTGCAGCTGCAGTAGCTGTTAAAGTGTCATGCAACTGGTCGTCACCTACCTATACGAACTGCATAAGACTGGGTTACATCTCGAGGGCCTGGAAACGAGTCAGAGTTACGTTCATCTCGAAGTCTGGTAGGGGCTCCCACGTAACGCGTCCCATCAGCCTCTCCTCCCTCTTACTAAAAACTCTGGAGAGACTGTTGGAAAGATACATAAGGAGAAGGGATTATCTATCAGAAGCACAATTCGCTGTTGGGACTTTCCTTGATATTGAGGGTGCTGAAGTTCTCCTCTTCTATAAATTCTGGTCGTTAACGACCTGCTTAAAAAACTTGAGTATCGTGGTATACAGGCGATCTAGCACTTATAGTCAAAGGAAAGTTCCTCAGTATCGTAACGCAGGAATATCTTAGCGTCGTAACAAATTGGGCAGACGGAAGTGGTCTCACCATCTACGCAAGTGAAACCGAGATGGTTTTATTTACAAACATATACAAAATAAGCAGAAAAAAGTAAAAAAGATGAGTTGTTTTGTGTTCGAATTTTAAGAAAAACGCGTTTAAAATAAACTCAAGCTGATTGTACTAAGTTGCTACACTTTAGAAGGAAAAAATGTTAGTACGCTATTTTTAAAGATATAGACCATAGAAATAAAAACTTAAATTTTTCGAAATCTCCAACTCGGTGGACCCATAAGAGAGGAATATAATTTTTAATATTAAATGAGCGCACAATCTAGTATAAATTTATAGCAAGTGATCAGTTAATCAGGTTCTCACATGAAAAAAGTTATTAATCATTTATATGTATATAATTATATTTATTAAATTCACATAACCGGGTGCAGAAACTTACTTTTTATTTAGAATAAATATTTCATCTACACTTGTTGCAATTTGTATGTAAATACGGCAGCACTTCAGCACTCCTACACTGTACAACTGCGCGTTCATGTCCGAAGTCTTTTGTTTTGTGACAATGCTACAAGAATTGCCGGCATATGTATGTATATGTATATAGCTGGCGCATTGCGTCACAGTCAAGGGCAAAGCGTTTAGCTTATACTTAATACAAGCATACATATGCACATAAATGGCATAAGCAACTCGTTAAACGCATATTCGGCAAACTGCCGCGTGATTACATTAATGCAGAGCCACACTAAATTTGGAAAAATTAAAAAAAAAAAAAAAATTAATTCGAGTAAGCCGAACTTACGCATCCCCCCTGCCAATTGCAGAAGCTTGTTTTTATATGATTTTTTTTTTGTCTTTGTCTTTTTGTCTCTTTTTTTGCTTTGCTTTTGAAACCAGATTACATGTGTCACACGCTCTAGCCCCTTAATCGATTTTAAATCTTCAGAAATTCTATGGAAAATCCCAATGCCACTCATGATTATTTAAAACAGAATTTCGGACTAAAATGTCATTAGCTTTAATAAATTACTATGCACGTATTTATTAAGAGATGACATGCTTTCATACACTGTAAATTGAAAGTAGTAAAATTGTGGTAAAAATGATTTTGAAAAAAAAAATATATATTATTATTATTTGTTATCAGCAAAATACTACATTGCTCATATGGTATTTTGCTAGTATTTGATGCAGAGATAAAGAGATCCCCAACTCTCCTGTCACTGGAAATGTGAGAACCGCTCACCTCCGAACTTTGACAGTTGACTGGATTGGGCAGAGAACATAATTTTATAGAAAAAGACCAGAATGTTTATACCAGGAATTATCTCTGGTTGGACTTTCTCTATATAAACATACATGTTTATACATTCTCTGCATGAACCTTCTCTATAAATGTACGTTCTCTGTTGGAAAGACTGGAACGACCAGATTGCAATTACACCAAAAATATATGTGAACGAAGGAATTTGTTGCTGCCGTTGAAGATCGCTAATAAAAATTTAAAACAATAAAAATCAAAGAAAATGTGAAATTTAAATATATTTCATGAAACGTTTTGTAATTTGATGCATAATCGAATTAATTTTCAATTACAAAGGATTAAAAACATTTTGAGATTTTTTTTTATCTGAGTTGCGCGTCAATCCTATTCTGCATGACTATTAGTAACGACTTCGTGGTTTTTTGCGAGCAATAGGAAGTGCATACACATTTTGCCACATATTTCACTTAGATATTATTATACGAATACATATATTTATACCAAAATCCATACCCACTTCATAAGGAACAACATTCTTTAAACTTTAAGCGCCGCAGCATACTGCTATATACGTTTGTATGTATTTTTGCACTATAAACATGCTCACCTTTATAAAATGTACACAAAATCAGCAAACAACTCCACCGGCGCATTGTTTATTTAATTTAAATATTTTTATTCACACCTGTATGTATTTTTAATTTAATTGTATTTTTAATTTAATTGTTGGTGTTGTATACACAGCACGTTCAGCGCAGACGGTTCTGCGTCAGTGTGGACCCTAATAGACAAGTTTTAATTACACGGACAGATTTAATCTACAAATTGGGATTCGATTGGCTTCACTTGCATGGGCGCGCACTTTGAAAAGTAATTTTTTATTTTAATTTATTTGTACATCTGCACTTATATAAAGTATGAACTGTTTAAAATACACTGTTTTTCTACAGATTTGAAAAAAAGTTTTTTTTCCGTTAAAAATAAAGCTTCCCACGTGTAGCTTCTATCAACCAACACGTTTCGCGCTCAACTCGTTATTGAAACGGTTTCAAAAAAATTGTGTTTGTTTGAGCGTATAAAGGCCGGAAATACGGAAAAGGCAGCAAGTGGAGAATGAATAAATGATAAACATATGTAGCGCTGCGCAACAACAACATATGTTAATGCGGCGAAAAAAACTGTTTCATACACTTTTCTGTATTGCAGCAAAGAATAGCGCCGTTTCGGTTAACCTTAGCGGCAGTATGGCGAAACCGGAGCAGTAAATCTGTAGCGCATAAGCGCAGAAGAGGTAGGGTCACACAGTGCAGGCTACAGTGTGTTCATATGGGTAATGTGATAGACAAAAATTTCTGCAATTTTCTTAATTTTAATTAATTAATTTAAATTTTTTCGTCCAAAATGAAACTCTTTAACTTTATGTAATTATTTAAAATTTAATTAACTTTAATTTTTTATTTTGTTAATATTTGAGGGTTAAAAATGGTAATTTTTAATTAGTTCAAATTTAATTTTAATTAAAAATTTCAATTTTAATTTTTTTTGTTGATATTTGAAGTTCACAAATGACACTCTTAACATCAAATACCCAATATCCTTGGCAATCAGTTGTTTTACGTATGTCCGGGTCCTCCGTTAGACGATTCCGACAACAATTCTTTGTCTGCCTTCAGGTGGTACTATACCGTGAAAATATGTTTATATAAATATAATATATAAACAAAACCGTTAAAAAAACACTAACCAGATGAAACAAAAATCTTATCGGGTTTTGGAACAAAAATCACAGATTCCTAGTGGATCCATAATTATTATTAATAAAACTCAAACAATTTATATCAAAACCGATAGAAATAGAGGTTACCATAGTTTCATCTCCTTACTTCTTTTTGAGTGTGTTTAACAGAAGAACAGAAATTCGTACCCGTTCATAGGATCTCACCAAAACCATTCGAAAATCGAAATGTAATTGGCAAAAACAGTGGTAGAATTGGCTTTGTATAATAACAATCGGCTTAACGAACCGATATGAACCTGGCTTAACATCCGACAGAGCACACTGACTTTGCCACAATCTCAAAGTCTCACTTCTTCCGTACATGAGGCTCTTTTGATCCAGCCCCTAGTTCAATGAATTCGAACAATTCCAAAATTTAGTGTACTTGAAAAATTGGCGATTCATTTTAAACATTTCTTCTCACCGACTCTCACGCGTACATTATTTTCAATATTCCAAACGGCGTTGAAATAGTTTTCCCAGTTCCACTATATAGTGATACATTTTCTGTGGCAAATCTTTTATAGCAATTACAGTTATATTTTATAATTTATAACTGTAGCTTATCACACTGTGCTACATTGGTTCGCAATATTAATTACTAATGCTGATGAGATTATTGCAAACCGATATTTGAATACAATAGTTGATTAAAGCGGCTATGTGTGTTTGTGTCACAAATTGACGTATGTAGTCTATAATGAGTAATAGAACGGTGAATTGCAAATCAAAACACAAAAGGAATATTTGCAAGAATGAAATTTTTTTTTTATTTCTTCGTGATTCTTAAACCCACAATTGTACAAAAAATTACTACAAATATTACAGTTTTTTATTTATTTTGTTCAGTTAAGAATTGATAAAAAAAAATAGATATATGTATGTATATACTTAGACTAGTTGCTTTAAAGTCTAGAATTAAAAATGGAAATGCTATGTTTTGAACATAATTTAAATGGAATGATATGATTTCGAGGAAATAAATGATTTCATTTTGAATATTTTGTGTAGATCATTGGAATTTTGTATTTAATGCAAGTGTTGCAAAAGTTTTGTTTTAGCACATCTCATTTCATATTTTGTAAATCTAATTCATTTATTCACTTAAATACGTTGATCTATAACGGTAATTGAATGAGTTGTTACAGAATAATCAAAGTCAATTAGCAAATTTACCGTGTTCCGTTTATATGAGATGTGAATGTAGATAATTAATTCCATATTTGTTCTTGCTTACTATTAGTAGCCATGCTAGAGCCGGTAAATAACTGCTATTTGATGTTTCTTTTCTTTTTATGGATCAGTCGATGCTTTTATGCGACAGTGGCAGTGGTGGTTGCAATGCTATCGACTACAGCTATATTTTCTTCGAATGCATTTTGTGCTTGTATTTGAACTTGTTCATCTGGTTCCAAATGTAACTGTGCATTATTAATAGAATTTTCGATAGCAGTATCTGTGACCACGGTTGATATGGGATTTGTGTCTTCAATCTGGTTATCGCCGCCGTTTTCATTCATATTATTGTCATCGACTGGAGTTTCATTATTTAGTGCTTCTACAATATGGCTCTCCAAATTATTTGACACCTCTGCAACCTCATTAGATTCGTCAACTATTTCAACAGTTGTTTTATTCTCTCCATTTACTTCATTAACTTCATCGCATGTTTCTGTCGCGACTGCATCACCGTTACAACCATTCACATGTTCATTGCCATTAGGCGTGATTTCGTTTGTAAGCTTTTCACCCACTTTTGAATCTATTTCGGTAACTTTTTCCTGCAACTTCAGTTTTAATTCTGCAGGCCATTTTTTGTTCCACTCACGGAAGAGTTTTATCTAACAAAAATTAAATAGTACATTACAAAAACGAAGTTGGTGAATTATTTATGAAAAAGTTTAAGCAAATATTATACTTTAAACAAATTTCTTAAATTACAATCACTATAAAAATAACAGATAGGAGCATTAGGAGAGAATGTATGCTTTAGTTTATATTCATTAATTCTATTTTATTTTATTTTTTGATATACGTTATAACTGTTTACATATACATAGCAGTCACTATACTTACCCTACATTGGAATAAACTCATTGGCTTATCCTGAATGCTGCTTTGGGACACAGAGTTTACAATGCCGTTCATATAAACCTCGTTAGGAATTCCCTGCTGTAGATACTCTAACAACACCGGTACAAAGTCATCGCGCTGCAACTCACTCCACTCGTTAAACCACTGTATGATGTAACGAAACTCGCCATCAATTGATAAATTGTTCATAGCCATTACTATGGCCTAATATTATAATATTTGTGATAGTTTTCAATCAATATACTACCAAAAGTTTGTGAATTAATATGCAGTTCACTGGAATTTTAAGTGTTTTTGTCGACTGAGTCACCGCATTTAGTCCAGCTACCTCGACATCTGAATTGATATTAACTAAACTTTAATTCTTTCACTTTTGTATACGTAAGATACTTAAAGCCGATCTTTTCTTATTGCAGCACTCGCTCACTCGATTGCACAAATACAAATGCTATTACCGCTCTCTTTTCAGCCCAGCTTACCTTTTCCAAACAACCTAGCTTTTTGAGCTCTGCGCGACAGTTTTCTTCGACTAGAAAAGTCAAAGATGAAAAACTAGAATCTCTAAATTGCTTAAAAGCATAGGAATGCACATTTGGATATAATGCAATCTTGTTTTGTTCATATGTACATATGCACAATTCCCATTTCTAGTCAGAATTATAAGCCGCTAACTTCAATTTGAATTTGTAAGTTTACAATTATCAAAGTTTTTAATTTTTTTACTTTAAGATTTCGTGCAAATTATTGCATTCACCATTATAAAAATGCATTTTAGTTTTGTTTTTCTTTCTATGCAATTGTAATTAAAGAGCTGTCAAAGAGCTTCGAAGCTGCCAACATCCGAGGACACATCATTTATAAAAGATAAAAAGGAGGGACGTTACGGAGTAAAAAGTAGGGGCAACAAAATCATATAATATTAAATTATTAACTAAATTGATTCAAGTGTTGTTTAGTAAATTGATTAATTCCATAAATCATACTTCCTGAGTGAAGAATTTTATTTACCCGGGACTCCCTTAAAAATTTGTAAAAGAAAGCTATTCTTTCTCACTAGAGCCTGGAATTGGTAAAGGTAACTTACAATAATTTATATCAAAATATTATTATCAACTCCACAGAATTATCCAGGCAAAATTTTCCAAAATCGCTTTTCCAAATAGGTCTTCATTTTCTTACGATCAATTGGCAAAATCATATTAAAAAATTAATAAAATTAAATAAATTTCCCGCCTTATCGTAAAACATATGTTATCTGGCATCACTTGAAACATATGTCAGAAAATTTCCTTTTCTAGATGAGCACCTTTTTTTCATTTCAGAAATTTAAGCAGGTAAATCGAGAGAAAAGTTAGAATGTAATAATTATAATTTCTTAAAGACATTAAATTAAGAAAACTATTTAATTTTCGGTACAAAGTATATAAAAATAAGGACGCGTTTAGCAAAAACAGAATTCATAGATAATCAAATCATATAGACCTCAGCGCCAACGCATTCACTTGCACGAGTATCAAATCCACCATAAAGGAAGTGCAGCATACGAATTAGTGATAAAGGAATAAAAAATTGTGAAGAAAATTTAAGGGAAAATTGCTGGAAACATGTCGGCGGCGCAAGTTGAAGTGCAGCAAAACAACGAGGATAAAATATTGGATGGAGTGAGTAAAGCAACCGCTAAAGGCACCGACTCAACCGCCTCCACCCTCAATAATGCGTTGAACGAGAATAATAATGCAGTGGAAAAGACCACTAAAATGGATACGTCAACAACAACGCAAGAAGCAACCAACAATGGTGTCGATGAACAAAAGGATTTAGCAGAAAATTACAAAAATCAGGGAAATGAGATGTTAAAAAGTAAGTTAAAATTAATGTTGACACTAACCAAGTAATACTTATATGACCATAGAAAACATAAATTAGTTGTATAAGATTCGCGTGGATTATTATTTTAATGTCGTTGCACTTTCGTTTAATACGTAGGCGCGTGTGTTACAACTAAAAACATTGCGCGCACCCTTAATCGTGCTTCATTCTAACCTTAAACTGTGCAATACCTCACAACAACATAGACGGCAAATATGCAAATATTGAGTATGACAACCCGCCGAACCGATTCCCGTCTGTCGTCTTAACGTTTTTGCTACTAATATAATATATGTAGTTGTCATTAGGTGTTAATTGGTCTGCGATAATGTAAATTGAATTTGCGGACGACTCGAAAAGTACAAAGTCAAAATGTTGAATGTTTGGTTATTGATATATCTCGAAATTATGTAAATTAAAAAATATCAAAAATTTTTTTATCGTTTATTTCAAAATATTAAAAATCAACTTACTTTGTATTCGCAGATAAGGAATTCACTAAAGCAATTGAAATGTACACGAAAGCTATAGAGTTATGCCCCTGTGCAATATACTATGCCAACCGTTCACTAGCTCATCTGCGAGAAGAGAGTTTTGGTTACGCTCTACAAGATGGTATCGCCGCTGTTAAAGCGGATCCAACGTACTTGAAGGGCTATTACCGTCGTGCCGCAGCCCAAATGTCACTTGGTAAATTCAAGCAAGCGTTAGCCGATTTTGAATATGTAAGTACAAATAATTTTTATTCATGTGATAAAAAAAATAAAATAATTTTTTGTTTATAATTTTAGGTCTCAAAATGTCGACCCAATGACAAAGATGCTAAACTTAAGTATACGGAATGCAATAAAATAGTTAAAATGCGTGCTTTCGAACGTGCCATCGCGGTTGATACACCCGAAAAAACGTTAGCCGAAATGTACAAAGAACTAGAAGATATAGGTAAAGCAAATGTGCAATTAGTGGCATGACCATTGATTTCATTCCGCTTTTATTTATTTATAATAAATTATAGCAATCGAAGATGCTTATACGGGGCCGGCCCTCAAAGATAACAAAGTAACATTGGAATTCATGTTGGAACTAATGGAGCATTACAAAAACCAAAAAATTTTGCACCGTAAATACGCTTATAAAGTACGTATTAAGTTGATCATTTCATAATTGCATTTCTATGACTTTTTACATACATAAATATATCATATAATCTTTTATAGATTAGATTAGTATTTGTATTACCACCTAAATGTACGCGCTCATATCTCTCATTACATACTAAATATTCAATCACCGTTTTGTTAGTCTACCTAATATCTATATCTAAAAGAAAAAAACTGTATCACTAAATTGTTTTCCAGATACTCTGCGATGTTGACGAATATATGCGAACGCAACCCTCGCTCGTTGACATTAATGTACCCGATGAATCGAAATTTACAATTTGTGGCGATATTCATGGTCAGTTCTATGATCTTATGAATATCTTCAAAATAAATGGCTTGCCATCGCCGACGAATCCATATCTATTCAATGGCGATTTCGTTGATAGAGGCTCATTTTCTGTTGAGTGTATATTCACACTTTTCGGTTTTAAACTTTTATATCCGAATCACTTCTTTATGTCTCGTGGTAAGTAAAAATAAAACAAATTTTAATGATCATTTAGTAATGAAATTTACTGAGATTAATTATATTCACGTATTTTAGGCAACCACGAGAGCATTAACATGAATCACATGTACGGCTTCACTGGTGAAGTATCGGCAAAATATACCTCCCGCATGGCTGATATGTTTACGCGTGTATTCAATTGGTTGCCGCTATGCCATTGCATTAACAAGAAGATTCTTGTCATGCATGGTGGTCTGTTTTCGAAAGACAATGTCGTTTTAGATGACTTACGCTGCATCGACCGCAACTGCCAGCCACCCGAGGAGGGACTCATGTGTGAACTATTATGGTCCGATCCGCAAGCATGGCCCGGTCGTGGTCCCTCGAAACGTGGTGTGGGCATACAATTCGGACCCGATGTTACAAAGGCATTTTGTAAACGAAATAATTTGGATTATGTTGTACGCAGTCATGAGGTCAAAGATATGGGCTATGAAGTCACACATGATGGCCAATGCATTACGGTGTTTTCCGCACCTAATTACTGGTAAGTTATGTCAATTTGTAATCTAATGAGCATATAATGCTTGCAACAATATCGTAATATCGTATATCCAAAATCGCAATATCGTAAATAAAATTGTTTACCGTAATTTTTTCTAACAGCGATACTATGGGCAATATGGGCGCTTTTATAACAATAAAAGGCAATGATTTGAAACCGAATTTCAAATCATTCGAATCTGTGGTAAGTATATTCATACAAACTTTTTCACGACCCTTTGAAAGTCTGTAAACGTAATGGAATTTTTTTGCTTCATTACAGCCTCATCCTGATGTAAAGCCAATGGCATATGCAAACAGCTTAATGAGCATGCTGTCCATGTAGTTTAAGTTAACTCTGTATAGTAATATAAAATTCGGCTGGCGTTTAAGCAAGTATTGTATATCTTAAACAAGGAAACAAATCATTAGACGATAAAACAAAAATATCAGCATGTCGTATGAACACTACCGCATTTTGAACTCAAAAATTGCTCACGAAATAAAGTCACAGAGTTTCACATTTATAAAGAAGAAAACGTAAACTGGTGCTTAGTATAGAATCGCTAAAATAAAGAACATGCTAACTACAATCTATTTTTAAACTAGTATGGTAAAAACATCAATTACTATCTAATTTTAATAGTATAACATATTGCGAACCGTAAATTCACTATATTCGATATACGCAGTTTTTAGCGTAAAAACCTGCTTCCTAAAAGCTTGGCTTTGTTAAAGTTTATTTTGCAAATTTCAAAACAAAAAATGCAGAGAATATTAAATTAAACTACATGCAATTACTTATTGATTTGTTGGTTACTTGTTTTCAATTTTTAAAGTCGAAAATAATGTAAAAAGTTGTCGAGTCACATACACAATTTTTGTATTTTTCATTAAGCTTTTTACCAATTTTCAATTGCTTTGCAAATTTTATCAACCGAACGAAAATGCGTTTAAGTCAACCAAAATCTAAATTATGCCACATTTTAGTTTTATTTTACATTTAACACGTATATACAACTGTAAAAAAATGTATAGAAATAGAGAAAGGAAAATATGTTTTGCTATGAATATATCCAAAAGCGTCGTTTTATTCATTTTATAATTATATATTATTTTTATATAGTTATATATTAAGATGTCTTATGCAAAAAGCACTAAGCACTATCAGGGTTGCAAATAATATATTAAGAAATAAATAATTTAATTAATATTTTTTAATGTCGAAAATCTTAATTAAAATAACTTTATATTTGTAATTTAATTTCAAATACGGGATTAAGAAATATAAAAAACTTAATTCCAATGATCGAATTAAAAGTTATTTTTAATTTTTTTCCCAAATACCGGATTACAAAAAAACTTCAATTTTAAATAAGGAACTAAAAACTAAACAATACCAAAAACCGGATTACAATATTTCAAATTTTTTAGCCAAAACACGGATTAAAATTTATTTTTAATTTTTTATCACAAATACCGGATTGGAAAAAAATATTTTAATTCCAAATACGGAACTAAAAAAGTAAAAAAAAATTCTAAAAACCGGATTAAATTATTTTTAATTTTCACACAACACAAATACGGAACTAAAAACTAAAAAATTAAAAATTTTAATTCCAAAAACCGGGTTTAATTATTTTTGATCCCAAAAAATCTTAATTAATATAATTTTTAATCTAAAAAACCGTATTGTAAAATAAAAAAATCTTAATTCCCAAATATTGGATTGAAAAAAAGCTAATTAAAAAAACCGGATTAAATTTTTTAATTTCATTTTTTAAATTTTTTCCTAAATACCGGATAGAAAAAAATTAAACAAAATATATTTTAATCACAAAAATGGAACTAAAAAATTAAGTTCCAAAAATTGGTTTAAATTGTTTTAAATTTTTAATCCCAAAAAGCGTATTGTAAAATAAAAATAATCCCAAGTATACAATTAAGAATCAAAGGAAATTATTATTTTTTTGCGTTCGCTTGTTTCGTGTTCTACCGTTTTGAACTAGAACTAGCACAGAGCCAACATTTTCAATATTATAGAGCACTGGTCGGTAAGCTTACACGATTTATACTTTATCAATTTTTAATTCTGGTTTTGGGATTAAAGACAAATTTTAAATTCTTGCTATGTATGAAACAAATATAAATGTAAATTAAATTTCAATATATATAAAAAATTAGTTTAATTTGTATTTGAAGTTGTTGGTATTAAAAATTGAAAACTTAATTGAGTTTCGAAAATTTTGAAATTAAATATTGAAAATTTAACTTTAAATTCGAATTTTGGAAAATTAATTAAGTTTCGAAAATTTTGAAATTGAATATTGAAATTTAAACTTTTAATTTAAAATTTCAGAAAAATTTCAAATTAAATATTGAAAATTTAACTTTTAATTCAAAATTTTTAAATATCGAATATCCAACTCATAATACCAATTTTCAAAAGTTGAAACTTAGTGAAGTTTCGAAAATTTTGAAATTAAATATTGAAAATTTAATTTAATTCAAAATTTTTAAAAATATAATTTTTATTACATAATTCTTAAATTGAAAAATTCGGAATTTTGAGTACGATACAGTCAATGAATTTTAGTTCTTTTGTAAACTTTTAAATTTCCTCTAAATTTACTTTGTTTATATAAACAAACATATATCTACCGCTATGCTTTAGTTTCGGTCTAGTGTAAGCAGTAAAAAACGAGAAATTGTAAAGACAAACAGCCGCATAGAACATAAATTGGTGCATGCATGTTGCCGAATGAATTTAACTCTGCATGAATGGCTGGGCTAGATGCCACATACTCTTAGTCACACATACATACATATATTTATATATAATACATACATACATACATATAAATATATATATATATATATTCATATTAAGTGTGAAAATGGAAAATTGCATTTTGATATGCGTGAACTGGAATGAAAACAAAGTATAGAGCAATTAAAACAATACATACGTACATATGTATCAAATTAAAATTTTTAATAAAGTGAACTTCACATAGTTTCAAAACATTGCTTCGTGTGTATTTAAATGGTTACACTGCCTCCAATGTGACAGTTGCTTCAAGCATTCTTTTATTTTTCTTATTATTATAATTTTTTTTTTTTTTTTGGAACTTTACACACACTACATGTGCCACAAAATTCAGACTTTCAAAAACACTACAAAAAAAAATTTTTTTTAGTCAAAAACTAAAGATTTTTAAACCATTTAGTTTGTTGTAAAATTTCCGTTACAAATCAGCACAAAATCCAACAGTTTGCTGTTTTACCAATCGAATAGCTTGCGACAACTTTGGAGCCAGGCTTTCGGCACGAAATATATTTTTGACTTACAGGACTCGTATCTGTTTATTTTTTAGCATTGAATATATGAAGCGCCCAGTTTCTGCGCACACAGTAGAATGAGGTATTGGAAGTGCTATTTTTTTGGCGTCAGGCCATTAATTGGAATATATTTAGTTGTTTCTGTTTTTAGTTGCCCCAATGAAGCACAAACAACACCAACATATTTCGAAAATCGAAGGTAGTCAACTTGAAGTTTGTATCGCATATAGCAAGTAACGGTATTTTTCTCTTCGAAGAACACGGTTTAATAGCATGCATGAAATTAATGAGGATCGCGTGCGTGGCTGCCGGCCGGCAAGACAATGTGCTCCCAGACGCAGTTTGGACGCAGCCACGCCTAGGTTTCCGCCTTCGCCACGCCAATATGAGGCGCACGAATTTGGTTTATGCGAAGATGAGCAATTCCAACATCCGCGTATGTTCGAAAATCTTAACTGTAAGTTAACGCCGCACATTTTAAGTATGAACTTCGTACGCCTGCGCTCACATCGTACTTCATTTCACAGTTGAAACGAATGCTGGGGCCTTCGAAGCGATGCGCGCGGCGAACGCTAGGCCAGCATATCAACAGCAGCCGCAATTCAATATCTGTGATCTGCCATCAGAACAGCTGGATGATTTTTCAAGCCCCAACTTTAGTGAAGCTTATGACGAGAACGCATGCAATGTTTGTCCGCAACAGCCAAAAACGCCTGATATTTGCGATATATCCGCACCGGAGTTTTGCGAAATATCAGATGCTTCACCGTGGCCGGCTCAAACGCCGCCAAGGCGTGTGCAGTCGCCCAGAAGACAGCAACAAAGAACTCCTGATTTATGCGATATATCCGCGCCGGACTTTCTCGATATATCAGCCATTTCAACTAGCCCTCCGAGGCGTACACAATCGCCAGTGCACCAACACAGAAGGCAATCATTTCCGGATAGTTGCTTAGATGACGAATCGGCTCCAATATGCAATAGCACAATGTGCTCGCCGTCGCCACAAATACATTATACACCTATCGGTTTAATGGATACACCCGATGTGTGTGCACCAACACCACCGGCGCCGACACCAACACCGCTACCTCATTTTTCGCCAATCAGACTACAGCCGTCGCCGGTACAGTATCCCAGCGAATGCTTGGAAGATATTTCTGTGCCTTCATTTGAACGCACCGTCTCCGATATGCCATCACCAGCAAGAGTGCAAATGCCGGAGAATTTGCCTTCCGATATGGTTTGCGATATTAGCGCACCGTCGTTTGGTTCACCGCCAACGCCGTCCATGTCCTTTCCAAGTGAGGCATTAGAACAAATGACGATGCCTTCATTCGAGGACGCCTCATGTGGTTCACCGTTAGATATGCGCTTCCTCTTGGATTCCAGATTGGCCGAAGAAAGCCCACCGTCATTCGCCTCCTCACGTGCTTCCTCGCCGAAACGATCCTTCTCCAGAAGAGACACACCTTTGCCAGCAGCGCCAACTTCACAAGGTGTTTGTCCTTCACCGTGTGCAGTACTCCAGCAGGAACAACAAAACTATGAGCCTACTCCGATACGCAAACGACCACCTCGTAGGTTCAATCTTGCACAGTTAATATCGCAACGTTCAGCAACTGCAGAATGCTCACCCATGAGAGCTTCGTCTCCTTCCACAGTAGGTACACCTACTCCCCCAGCGCCACATTTTTCCTATTATTCCCCGACACCAGTCCGGGGTCACTCTCTACCTAAAGATTTGCCTAGTGAATGTCTAACAGATGTCAGTGAACCATCATACTACAGCAGTCCTCCTCGAACACCTGGTCAAATGCGTCCCCTGCCTAGTAATTTACCTAGTGAATGTCTTGGGGATATTAGTGAGCCATCATATGAAAGGACCCCACCCGCACGAACACCATCTCTGCCACATGAACTGCCATCCGAACTTTTATGTGATATGTCTCAACCGATGTACGACACACCACGTAGTGAACGTTTGTCCAGCATGACAATGCCTTCATTTGAAGACGCATCCTGTGGATCACCATTGGATCGCCGATTTTTATTGGATTCAAGAATTATGGACGAAAGTCAACCATCTTTTGCTCCTTCACCTCGCAGTTTATCGCCGTGCAGATCCCTTCCGCCTTGTGCTCAACCAACAGCAATATATCCCTCCATTCCACATGCACAATCCCGATCTGCAACTCCTCAACGATCACAATATTCTCCTCGGTATTCACCAGCACCGAGGTCTACACGTTCAAGGAGTCCCTCACCTGTGTGTTCTCCTACACCACCTGCCCCACATTTCAGTTTGCGATCTCCTACACCGGTGAGATCAACACCAAGATGTCCAATGCCAACAGATATGCCCGATGAATGTTTGACAGATATAACTGAACCAGAATATTTTAGCAGTTATTACAACGCATCGCCGCCTCAAAGGTCATTCCCCAGTAATATGGGCAGCGAATGCATATCTGATATTAGTGCTCCATGTTTTGAGAGAACGCCACCTATTAGGACACCGGAAATGCCAAAGAATCTACCATCAGATATGTTATGTGACATAAGTTCACCAAAGTATCAATCGCCAGGTAGCGAGCATTTATCTTATGAATCAATGCCATCTTTTGCGGACACTTCGTGTGGATCACCATTGGACCGAAGATTCCTTTTAGATCCCCGTTTGGCTGATGAGTCCATGCCAACAATGTTTTCTTCTAGATCACCATCGCTGTCACATGGAAATCAATATTCATCGAGTATAAAAGACGAATCGAGCTTTGACAAAACATATTGCGAAATTATTCAACGTTTCAATTCATTAAAATCTAAACTTCATAGACCACTGGCTGACACATCTGGTCATCCAGCACAACCTAGTTTGAACAGTGGCGGGATGCCACCAGGTGAATGTGTTCGAGAAACAGTTATAGAACGAACGGAAAACGAGAATGGGCAACTTGAAAGCACCACCCAGCACATTGTTGTCACGGTTGATCCACGCGGATCCATACAAACACACACTAAAGAGATTAAGACTAAATTTCCGAAAAGTTCACCTACCAGGTTAGTCCCTCCTTCCGCGGATTCTGGTATACTCTCCGAAAGCCCACGGCCAGCAGCACAAATAGAAAATTTGCGTGACTCAATACGTAGACGTTTAAGCTTTGATCTATCCGACATGCCATGTGACAACCTTGCCGATGTCACTCCACCATGCGTGGATGACTTACCGTCTATGTCCGCAGAAAATATTCTGCAACATTTATCCAGCATTCCCGAAGAACAACTATCAAGGGTTTCAGCACCATCTTATCGAACTCCCCCGGTTGCATCTCTTTCATATCCAAGTGAAATGTTGGATGAAATGTCCATACCATCTTTCCAAAATGCATCATGCGGTTCACCGCTGGATCGGCGATTCCTACTCGATCCTAGGCTAGCAGACGAGAGCCCACCATTATTTGCATCATCCTACGTCTCATCACCAACCCCACCTTCTCGTTCCGTACATTCAACAGCGGAAACGCCGCACCTACGTAGTCGAGGCCAAACAGCATTTCAAGCATTCACTCCTCAACGTCCGACGCACGAAATGCAACCAGAGTTTGGTACTATAAAATCACCCGAACGATTCCAACCGCTTTCATCAACTTTAAGAGAAACACATTCGCCCTCAATGCACATTCCACCAGCGCCCCACTTTTCACTGCGTTCACCTACACCTATTGGTCCGTCACCGGGAAGAAGTTATCCAACAAATTTACCTCACGAGCAAATAGCTGACATAAGTGAGCCAACTTTCTTCAGCAGTACACCAGTAACTTCCCCACGAAGATTTTCTCTACCAAGAAACATGCCAAGTGAACGGCTTGACGATATGAGCCAACCATCTTATCAGAGAACTCCACCTCCGCAAACACCACGCACGCCTACGAACTTACCTAGCGAAATGCTTGGGGATATTTCTGCACCTTCTTACCAATCACCAGCAAGTGAACATATTTCACATGTCACTATGCCCAGTTTTGCGGATGTCTCATATGAATCACCACTGGATAGACGATTCCTCTTAGACCCCAGAATTGCGGATGAATCTATGCCAACATTACTAAGAACACCATCCACACAACGAACCCCCCTTACTAGTAAACAAAGACCAGCTACAAGTACACCAAGACCTGATGCAGCTAGACGTCGTCTTTCGTATAGTCAGCCGGACTCAACCAGAGGTAGCCCGTTCAGAGGCAGTCCAAAAAGAAGCAACTCTGAAGGTAGGGATGGCCAGGGTCATCGTGGCCCAGCAACTGTAGAGCAAACGCACACGACAATTAAACAAAGTGGCACCTATGAACAAGAACACAGTGTAACGCCGGGGCATTCTGGCACGCAAGGACGCCACAGCCAAACGCCATTAATGGATAGCACCAAAGAGCAACTAAAAATAACGACCTCAACTGTTTCTATCTCACGTGTTTACCACGACGGACCGACTGAAAAAGCAACAGGTGGCCACCAACGTAGGAGAAGTATGTCACTACCTAGTGAAAACCTTGGCGATATTTCAATGCCCGCCAGTCCACCGTCAATGGGCATGTCACACACAAATCATTTACAACAACGAAAAATGTCACCAATGAGTCAAATGCTTAATGACGGTTCCATGCCGCCAAGTCCGCCATCCATGTCAATGACACGAACTGGGCGTTCAACACCACGTCGAAATCGACGAAGATCTGTTCAAGATGTCAATGATATATCGCCCATTTCTTTTGCATCTACAATGCCCTCCACCGATAGATCTGGATCGACTACGGGTGCTGGAAGAACGAGCGGCAAATATATGTCAACATCATCGAGAGGCTTCTCTGGTTTAGCAAACTACGCGCCTTTCTGCGAACAGATTCGTTCGCGTAATAGCTCCAATGCTTGTGATCCATGTGACCCTTGCTGCCCCACTGTTCAAGATGTAGATACTTGTGCTGATTTCTCCAATTCAGATACATGTGATCCATGTGCTGGTTTTCTAGAATCTAACAGATCTCAGAATAATAACCCTTGCTAAAGACATAAAATTCAATTGGTAAAACAACACAGCAAAACTTTTCAATCCGCAACTTCATTAAGCACACAAAAATACTCGGTACGCAAAATTTTACGTATAATAAACAATAAAAAAGATAATTTTATTTAAGTAAAAAATATTTTTTATACCTTGAAGACAGTATATTAAGTTTGCCAAGAAGTTTCTGACACCCGAAAGGGAGCGAAGACCCTATAAAATATTTTTAAAAATAATTAGCGTGACGAACTGAGTCATTGAGCTAAACCCATCTGTTTGTCTGTCCGTCTGATATATCCGTCCGATATATCGACCTGAAATTTTCCATACATCACTTGCTGCTCTCGTCACTTTCGTGTCTCACGGCAACTCGAGCTCTTCTTCTGCAATGGGTGGTGGTTTGACTCCAAGTATGCCATTCACTGAGAGGGAGTCGGTGAAGGTGTTGATGGGTCCACTATACGTTCAGTGCTCGTCGGAAGGTAATTGCGCCCGAAGTCTGGTCGGCGTATTTTTTGATGTCGTCGACGTAGTTGATGGATGACCTCTTGATGCTCGTAGAAGGCGGTTTCGCTCCATGCTTATGACTGCAGAGAAGATTTCTACAAAAGCATCCCAGCAGGGACTGCCGGAGAGGAGCTTATTATGCTCCTTAACTGGGAGTATACGGGTCTTACCGTGCAGGTGTTCGATGGGAGAAATCAAGAGGCATTTTGTCGTAGTTCGGAGTGCAATTATATGACAAGTCCGGAGATCCGTTTACTATTTGTTTTCATCGATAGGAACACACTGGCTAAGCAGCACTACGACCCCTACGCAGAAGTCGAAAGTTGGATGTCTGCTTGGTTTGCTTGGTTTGCTTCAAAATACGAACATTCGGCATGGGACCCATAAATTACCACGAAGGTGGTATAAATGTGTAAAAAAAGCAATGGTCAATATTTTCAATAAAAATTTTTTTACTGTTCCATTCAAAAAACTTTTATTTCATACCGGTATATAATTGAATACAAAATATTGCAAGACATTTTTTGTTTTATTTTACACTCATAGAACGATTGCATATTTTTTTGGGGAATAAATTGTGATCAGGGATGTATGGAAATATAAAGGAAAATAGTAAATACTTTAACTAAACTACTATTTTCGAAATATTCACGCAATATAATTGGAATTATAAATAAATGAAATATTTTTGCAATAAAATTTCCTTAACATTATTCAAATATTACTACTAGAGCTTCCACTTTTACGAAAATTTGTCAGCACTGTTTCTGCATTGTCCTTATAATTGCTTATGTGCGCTTTCTTCAACACAATCATGTACGCCAGTGGCCCATCATACAAACGCAAACGTAGATAGAACTGGATGGCCAATTCTTGCAACTCCTTTGGCTGCTCTTTCGCAAGATAAAGGGACACAATTTCAGCGATATCATTTAAATGTTTGCCATCGATTTGTAAGCTCTCAATGACATTGGCAAAATGCTCAAGCAGAATCACTTGCAGTTTATACTCTTGTGTGTGACTGAGAAAAAGATAAAAAAAAAAATATGAAAGAGTAAAATTAATATACAAATTTGTCAATGTAGAAATGATTTTGAAAACTTACGCGGTGATTGTTTCCATCACGCTGTTTTTCGCTGATTTTAGCAAGAAATCCTTCAAATTGGGTATCACATCACTATAAAATATACATAAAAAAAAAGTATGGTTACTAAAGTGTTAAAGCAAACACGCGCCAAATAATATACTCTAAGCTCCGTTTCAATATGAATTCCTTAGCGTGCGTTGCCAGCACGTTCAACAGCGTGAAACAGCGATTTAAGACCACAGCGTCGTTGTTACGAAATCTCTCCATCAGTGGTGACCACGTCAAGTGTACCAATGGCAGCAGCTCATCTTCATAATCATGCAGTAAAGGCAAAGCCTGTATTAAACACTCGAGCGCCAGTATCTGGTGCGTTTGGTCAACAAAACCCAAAAATTTTAAAACCTGCGTTGTTATATCCTTAACCATTTGTATGTGACGTGGTAATGGTGGCTTCAAATCATCTGCCGCCTCCTCATCTTTCATCTCAACATCATCCGTAGTGTTTGTTGTACTTTTTGCATTTGCCTCATTCTCCATATTCACACTTTCATCCTCAACAAAAGCACCGGTTCTTTCCAATATATCCAGCCAATTTTGTAGGAGATCTGCATCTTGAGTATCCTCGACTTGCATGGGCACAGCGGACACTTCCATATCACTCGACATTTGCCAGCGCGCGACATGTTTGAGAAAGGCATTGAAAACACGCAAAAATGCATTAACATTTTCCGATTGTTGTGATTTACTGCATTCATTGTATATTGTTTGGAAGATGTTTTCCAAATGTGGTAAAGCTCTGCGAGTGCTTAGTTGTAGCAGTACCGTTAATATGTCAACCGCAGTATGGCTTTCAGGTGACTGTGGTGAAAAGAAATTATGTAAATAACTGGATAGGTGATTTTAGTTAAATATACCAACCCGCTTTAAAATGGTATTCAGATGATAGCTGAGATAATCCGTATGTGCTTCAATCAATTCTGAGATATTTGCAAAGTTTAACGCTTTCTGTATAGAGACTAAGCAAAAGTTGGCCGCTTGATAAACCATTGTGTTGCTACTTGCTGTGGAAGAAAAATTTAAAAAATAAGTAACACAAAAACCCAAAAAGGTTTACTTCGGCTGCACCGAAGATGTAATATCCCGGACAAATACAAAAGTTTTTCATACAAGCAGTGGTATGACAGCTATATGCTGCAGTGAATGGTGAGAAATGGACGATTGCGAAAATTCAGGTCGATAACTCTACAACTGAGTGACTACTTCGCGTGTATAAAGACCCACAAGCAGACAGACTTGGCTAATTTGAATCTTCACACTGGCCATTTATATATATCTTCGTGGTAAACTTAATATACTTACCCACTTTTAAAAGCACTTTGTGCAGACAACGAAATATGTAGCGGCTAAAACTGTCGCCAAAATGTGTCGCGCAGTGTCCTAAAACATCCAAAGCTAGACATGTGTGTAATACATTGAATTCGGCATCCAAAATGGTGACACGTTGTGACCGGCTCACTATAAATGCAATTAAAAATATAAATTATTATCGTTTACAACGCATACACAAATTTTAGCTTATTTAAATAATATTCTTTAATATAATAATTTCTAACCTGTATCCGCATCCTTTTCATCATCTGAATCCACGTCTTGTGTTCTAATTTCTACAGCCGACTCGTATAAGCCAGGCGTATTGTCCACAAACCAGTTTGTTGGCTAAATAAATAAAACGACAATTTTTTAAACACATAAGAGGCATACAAATAAGTAAACGAGCAGATGAAATACCTTATCCACCTTCAATCGCCAGCTGGCATCAGGCCGCAGTGCTAAGTGCCAGTGTTTATCATTCAAGATTTCTTCAGCTAGTATTTCTACCAAGTCCATATTGGCAGAATTACTTCGGTTTCCATCACCTGCGCCGACCCACAGCATTATTAGCAAAATTTCGTTCATTGTTTCACTGTTTTTATCCAGCAGTTCCAAGAGCAAGTCATACACCAAACGACTCAATTCATTTGTTTTGCCTAAAATCACACAAATATCTTCCACTAACTTAATGCAACGTTCACTATTCAAATGTTTATATTGTCGCCAACTGAGTTTGGCACATTCCGTAATGTCAGCCCCTACTACTTCTCGTACTGCATATTCCTCCGTTAAAAAAGCGCGACATAGTTTCATATCAACTGCTGAAAGCAGACATCTACAAAGCATTTCTAAATTTTTCGGCACCAAAAATAGAGATTTCATTTTCGACGCGCTTAAGTTTTTTAGAAACCCCTTTAAGAAAATCAATTCAGCGTATTGCTCCCCATCGGCACAGCGATTGATTACGCGTGGTAATTTCGTTAAATGTTCATCGAATAATGTATCGGCGTACTCGTCAAAAATACTCTCAATAGCATTGTCTTGTTGTAGCCGAGATATTGTTTGTGCACATAGTTGACTGATATTCTTATCTTCATCCAGCGACATCGATATCACGCTCTCGAGTAAAAGCAGAAAGTTTCCTGAAAGGTTATGGCCGCAACGTTCTATTAGACTGCAACACATACGTGCATATTCGGTACGTACACGCAACGAATCGTGCGAACGCAAAATACTTGTTTGTGTATAAACTATGCGAAGCTTCACTGAAGTATCCTTGAACCATTCTTTGGAGCGACCACTGCTTTGCATACGTTTCAGGCGACTTGCAATTTGTTCTTGAGAGCTTTTGTTGGTCGTTGCGTAAGTATCGAATTCAGATGAATGGTTTTTAAGTTGCGACGCCTCAATAAACATATTTCTAAATTCATTCTTATCGTAGCTGTGTTTGATAACTGCATCACCCGAATGATCAAAAATCACGCACAGTACCCGACCCAGTGCTTTAATGGCCGTCTGAAAGTATGCAGCAGATATTAAGGAATTATACAAACCGCATACTTAATATTTAATGTATAGAGTAATTAGTAATATACTTACCGCCTTAAGTGTTTCGCCTAATTTTTCATCGGCAAGACTAGTTTTCAATAAGACAGTAACAATTTTTGGCAAAAATATAAAAATCGTGTCGGCTACTTGATTCCTTAGTACTACATCTGTAAATTCCGCTTCATCATGCACATAAAAAATTGTCATTAAGCAAACGAGGGAAGCAATTCTGTAAGAATATAAAAATTTTAATCATTTGCCCTTCCATTGACTGAATAACACGTTGTTACTTACACTAATTTCCGATATTTTTCTTTTTCAACAAACTCAACTAGCGATAATAGTATCTGCCCGAGGAGCATAGCAGATTCTTGCTTATAAAATTCTTCCAATACATCACTACTGGAACGGCGCAAAGCCTCTGCAATGCATAGTACTGAAACCAACTTTAATTCCTCACTTATGTTCGGACGCGTTGCGATCGCACCAGATTCACGAATTTGCTTTAGCACGATTACTAACAACGTGCGCAATTCCTGTATGTCCTCTAAGTAGAGCTTGGACATAACAATGCGCACGCAATCCAAAATGCCCGTCATCAAGTCCTGATTTACTCTACAGAAGAAAGATTATTGGCGCTCTTTTATTCATAAAGTATAATATACCCATTTAGTTCTTCCAATTTTAGTATGAGTGGCGCTAATATTTGAGAATGGAATACTTTCATTTGTCTAAAGTCAAATTGCAATAGTTCATAGCGAAGCCGCTCCAAATGCTCCCTGTTGGGCGCCCGCAGGAACATGTCCAACGCTGGTTTTACTTTCAACACAAATTGCTCAAATGAGGCCATTTTGGCTTTACATTTAGATAAATCGTTCAATGCAATAATAATTAGTTTAATTTGGTTTTCATAGTAAATTCAAAATATAAAAGTACCGGTAACACACAGCGTAGTGAACAGTCGAATATAAAAAAAAACAAAATCAGCTGATTTCAGGGTCTATTTGAAATACATATCTGAGAAATCAAAATATCGATAATTCATAGTTTTATAAAGCCAAAAGTACATAACTTGCGTGAGCATTGAAATGTGCTTAATAGCGTAAAATAAATTTTTAACAAATGAAATATGAAACATAAAATTTTGCAATTCACAAAGTGCTGTTGGTTGTTTGCGCAAAATCTATTGCTTTATAGTAGGAAAAATGCAACTTATGCGTTTACGAAAACCCATTTAATTTTTTGAGATTTGGTTGGGTATACAATTTGTCAAAGTTACGCAAGTAATGTATTTTCGCTTTGATGCTAAAAATCGCTGACGTTTTTTATTAATCGACTTTTACGATTGGTTGCTAAAATTTAGTGATAACGGCGCGACAAGTCAAACTTTTACATTGTAGAAGTTATCTTTATTTTTTTTTGTTATAAAGTAATTTAAAGTTGTAAGTTTTTAAACGAATAATTAAAACATTTATTTGTATTTAGAGGGCTTTTTCAACTATTCCAGTTATAACGGTACTTCGAGCAGTAATGTCGGTTGCCGAATCATTAAAACGATCCTTTACGGACAGTGGTAGATCCACATTTGGCAAGCGAACATGTATTCTTCAACCAATGACATCAGATTATAATTCTATTAATTTAAATTCTGGGAGAAATATGGTAGGACGAACATCTGAAACTGGCATACGAGATGTTCATTGTTCCAAGCGACAACTGGAATTCGACGTAGACATGGAAAATACAAAAGCTAAGTTGCGAGTAATTGGTGTAAATCCTTGCAGTGTAAATGGTGTAATGATAATGCAGGATAGCGAATGCAATCTGGAGCACGGGAGCATCATTGAACTTGTTTACGGTAAACATCAGTTCGAGCTACTATTCAAACCGTCACCTACAAAGAAAGCAAACATCACAAATGAAAAACAAAATCACCGAAATCCCATTGATGAAGTGAAATCAAGCGAAATCAGCATGAGTAAAAATAGAACGGGAAAATGGGAGTCCGCAGGAAATGGTGCTATGATGATATACACCGATGATGCTGTACAAGCGTCAGACAAAATCGCTGGATATGATATTGACGGCACAATTATCACCACCAAGTCTGGTAATGTTTTCCCAAAACATACCGATGATTGGCAATTATTATACCCCGAAGTACAAAAAAAATTAAAGTCGTTACAACAAAGTGGATATAAAATTTGCTTTTTCACAAATCAAGGAGGTATAGGAAGTGGCAAAATAAAATTAGATGATTTTAAAAGAAAAATCAAAGATATACTCACTAAGTTAGGAGTACCTGTACAAGTTTATATCGCTATCGAAGAAGGTCACTACAGGAAACCATTGATTGGAATGTGGCAATATTTGGTGGATAATAAAAACGAGGGCATTGATATAGATTTAAGCAAGAGCTTCTATGTTGGCGATGCGGCCGGACGTCCAGAAAGCGGCAGTGGCAAGAACAAGCGCAGGAAAGATCATTCTCTAGCAGACCGTAGATTTGCGGCTAATATCAATGTGTCTTTTTATACTCCTGAAGAGCACTTCTTGGGTAAACCCACGGAACACTGGCTGAAATCTGATTATAAGCCTTGCGATATTGTAAACAACAAGGATATCCTGCTTTTGGAACCTAAAAATGTAGATATTCCTGCTGATAACTGTGAAATGATTATTATGGTGGGCTTGCCCGGATCCGGTAAGCTTTCTAACGTATATTTATGAAAGTCGCATTTAATAATTTGTATTTCAGGTAAAAGTTACTTTTGTCAAGAGTATCTTGAACAACATAACTACACTATCGCCAATGCTGACACAGTAGGAGGCACTCAGGCATGCCTTAAAATATGTGAGAAAGCCTTGGGAGCCGGGACATCTTGTGTTGTGGACAATACAAATGTAGATGTCGAGTCGAGGAAAAAGTTTATAATGCTAGCAAAGAAATACAATGTCCCTTGTCGTTGTTTTGTTATGAACGTGCCAGTGGATCAAGTGCGTCATAATATAAAATACAGACATCTTACGGATAGTAGCCACTCAAAGATAAATGAAATGGTTTTCAATATGATGAAGAAAAAATATAAAAATCCAACAGAGGACGAAGGCTTCACACACATTGTCAAAGTAAATTTAAAACCGAAATTTAAAAGCACAACGGAGGAGCAACTATACAAATTATATTTATTAGAAAAATAAGTGCTAAATATTAAGAAGCCGAATAATACTAAAATTGAATGTTCCTTTTTCACTATGGGATCACTAATCTAAGGTAAATATGCGCTTAGCAATATCATCTATAAGCCAATCCATAGCTCCTAAGAGTTTTTCTCCAGTTACGGCACTCACACCCACAACTAACCAATGGTGTGTTGTTATGTCGTCAAGCTCAAGTACCTACAAAAGTAAAGACATATATTTCTAAATACTGACATAAAAATTAATTTTTTAAATTATTTACATCTTTTATATCATTTGCGCTAAGTGCTCCAGGTAAATCCTGTTTGTTTGCTAACACCAACAGTGTAGCACCAGCAAGACGTTCCTCTTGTAGCAAAACTCTCAGTTCTTGTTTACATGATTCAAGGCGCATACGATCTGCGCTGTCTACCACCCATACAAGACCATCAGTAGACTCGAAGTAATTTCGCCAATATGAACGAAGCGATTTCTGTCCACCCACATCCCAGAGATTCAGCATATATCCATTATGTTCCAAAGTTTTAATATTGAATCCCAGCGTTGGAGATATTGTGTCTATTGCTTCACCATTAAATCTCTTTAATATGGTTGTTTTCCCGGCATTGTCTAGCCCTCTGTTGAAGAAAATACATGCGATATATGAATATGAAGTATGAATCACTCGAATTTTTTAATATATAGTATACAATAGAAGTATTCGCATCTCCTTTTCTTTCTGCCGCATCTTCTTCAAAACTGAAAGGAAACCCATTTTTAACTGCAAATATACCACACGATATTTATTTAAATTTTCATATGCACTTGAAACTTGTAATTTTTTGTTTATGAATTGTTTGACAATTGCTAAATTCGAATTTAGAGATGGCAGTTCTTCGATATACTCATATGTTTTCTTGTAGTAGGACTGCAGGGCAGGAGTTTTCGTATTTACATACAATATGTACTTAGTTATATAAATGCTCCTTTTTGTGTAAAATTAATTTGAAAATATTTAGCGATTAGATAATTTGCTTATGCAATTACAAAGTTTCTTCATAGATACAGAAAATTTCAAAATTAAACCGTTTCATTCAAAGAAAGTAAATCCTTCAGACTCCTTCCTATTTAATTTGCATTAGCTCTTGCTCTCAAACAAATTATTCAATTACGACTTTATTATAATCATAAAGTTTCTTTAGGCAATAGTATTGTTTTTAAAAGTATTTATATGTGGTTTTTAACTTATAATTTTATGAATTATTAGTGCTTATTATGTTTTTCAATTTACTTGACATTCAAATATTGTATATGCAACCCTAATCAGCAGCAGTTTTCGTAAATAGTATTCGAATTTCATATAGCAGTGTACCCAACTCAATATACACGCACATAACGGGCAAAAAAATACCCCGCATTGCTGCAGCAGCAGCTGCTAACATCAGGCCATTCATGAATATGCGGCGCGCGCGCCTCAGTCGATTATGGACCGGTGTGTAAGAGTGACGTGTTTAGAAATAAACTGAGGTGGTTTTTAAGGTGAGTTCGTTTATCATTCAAATTGCCAATTCGGTTAAATAACGAAGCAGAAATGGCTCAGTGGGAACAATACCTGTACATCCGGACTGTCAGACAAATTTCACGCGAAAAAATCGAAATAACGGTACTTGTATAAAAAAAGTGCATATAATAAAGTGACAGCTCAAACCAGCAAAATATTTATATAAAACACTTGTACTTAATATTACTTAAATCAGAAAAGTGAACAAATATAACTCATCAATATTGTGTTGTTGTTCGAATCTTTTGCGACTTTTAAATACTAATTTTAACAAGAACGTTAAGTTTGAATTCATTTTGGTGTGTAGCCGAAGCAATTTATACATGCTTTAATTCCGCGCCACATAAAACATATTCAAACTTCTGATTCGAGTGACGAACTATGTTGGTGGAAGAAAACCAGTAAAACCGCCTTGCCAGCATCGCCAGTCACTTACCTGTATACCTACCAACGCATCCCGGTCTACGTAAGCCAAACAAACCGTTGAGACTGCCGTCAAAGAATCTTTAAAGGAGCGGCTGCCACGCGATATGTCGAACAAACATAATATGAATTTTATAGATGGTTAATAGCACTACATCGCTGACCGAGAATTATAACTGTGAACCAATTGTTTTGCGTTTGATTTGAATTGAGAGAAAATACCTGTGGGTTAGAGTGCGAATGAAGATACAAAGTGTAATTGTACTAAAGTGTAAAGTGCTTGTAGAAAGAGCGTTTATTGCGAATGTTTGGGAACATATAATCAACTAGGTTAATAGCCAAAATAATATTGCAGATTACATGTATGTAAAAAAACAAAAAAAAACAATAATTCGAACTATAGTAAAATTCCGAAATACGTAAAAGTAATACATACATATGTATATACAAGACATATAAAAATGCTCCTATTGAGAAGCACAAAACCCAAGACAAGCTGCTTCATAAACCCAGCGGGGCGACGAAAGAGCAACCATTTATGCTGGCAGCCAAAGGCGCTATGTCTGTGCCCGTACTGAGGATTTATTATACGAACATGAGCTCAAAGTTGTTTTTCCAGTTTGTTTTTTGCTTTGAATCACGACAAGCATTAAAAATTTTTACAGTGCCGGCAAATGAAGATGAAGAAAATGTTGGATATCAAAGCAAATGCTAACTTAGGCTTTGTACATTAAAAAAGTAAAAAAAAAGTGCGACAAGAGAGCAGCAGAGGTGAAAAATAATGAGTGAGAGAAGTTCTTAAAGTGCAGTTGATGCTCATAATCAGAAAGCGAAATATATTTAACGTGTAGAACCATATCAAGAGCAGAGATTAAGAGATAAGTGTAATCAGTTAAATGTTAAAAAAAAAAATTAAATAAAATATGTTTATCATTTCGAAAGTGTCTATAAAAAGTGATGTGTAATGAAGAAAAAATGCTGAAGTGCCAGTGCCAATAAAACCTCGCAGTGCCTACTTATTGTGAAAATAAAATAGGTTTTATATAAAACCGCACGGCCATTTTTTTACAACCTAACGTAATGTAGTAATTTTTTTTTGCAATAAATTTTTTGATTTCGCATTGTAACAACAACAATTATACAAAGCATAAACACTTTGCCGGCCGGCCGCCTCCCACATTGCCCGTCGGAAGTCTACGCTGATAATTGCAATAACAAACAAAAATACCCACTCTCTTCATATTTAAGCACGCTGAGAGCCGAAGATGCCGTTCGTACAGCGCGTCGTGCAACCGACGCGACTGGCGTTAGCTTCCGCCTCCTCCAGAGTTGACGAGCGCACGCGAACCGCCAAATTCCATTGCACGCCCGGCAAATGTAAAAACAACAACTGCATTAATAAACAAACGACACAAACACAACAGCCACAACAACATATGAGCGTAGAAAATGTGAGAGAGGAAGCTTGCATTGAGAATGGTGGTGTACTTTCAAGGACAACAGCCACTGCCAAGGACACTGCACAGCAGCTGCAGCAGCAACAGCAAACACGGAGTCTTGCGGGCACACCCACTGCGGGTGCTAACCACACCACCGTTACGCGAGCTATAATACACGTGTCGCAACAAAACGGCGAAACAACGAGTACGCTTGGTTTCACAGCAACAAAAACAACTGCCACATCAGCGCCAACCACACCGATGCGTGATGTCGTCGATTGCTCACATCATAATCATCATCATCAGCAACAACAACAACACCTCCAGCAACATAATCAAACAAACGGTTATACATGCAGTTTCAGTTATGCAACCGATACGGAGGAAGACATTTCCGTGGCATCGACTTCTACACCAGCTGCACCGCTTTCATTAAAGAAGCTCAAACACCATGTGGAATTCTTATCCACCGCACCATCACCAACGCGTAGCGCTAGCGCCGGAGAGATTGGCCAGCAGCAGCAAAGTCAGCGACAATTACAATTACAACAATTGCAACGACAACGTCAACAGCGCACACAATCGCCAACAGCAGCGAAAATTGTGTCCGGTCATGAATTCGAATCCATCAGCAATCTCACATTGAGCAATGCCTTGCGCCAATTGGCATCGCTGGTGCTATTAGCTAATGACATATTCGATGAGTTGCAGACCGAGCTGTTGTCGGTTGGTGAGCGTGCGCGCACTGTTCAACAAAAAATCATAGCTGTGGAGCAGCGCGTCTCCGTCTACGATCCGAAGATGGTCACAGTTCGTAAGTCTCATACAATTGTTATTATTTTTGCTTACTTCATTTCATTTAGTAGTATTTTGGTAAATAAAAATGAAATATTAAGGTACATAGTTAATAGTGGGCGATCGATATTAACTGCGATTGCCATGAATTCTGCTGAAAAGTTCTGTTTTTTTCCCACACTCCATAACTTCTAAACCTCTTTTAGTACTTTTGAGTTTTGGCAGATTATTGCTGTGTTATTGCCTTGTAGAAAGACAATATTCGCGAATAGCTGGCATACAATAGTTGAAAGTAAAAAGTAATGATGAAGGGTTCCCGGTTGTTTCGAGATCGGACAGCTAAACGGTTATGTACATGTCACCATGTCAATTTACTTTGAATAGGTTGTATTAAGTTTGCCATGAATTACATATATGTATAACATTCAAATGATCAGTTGGATGGATTTAGCCAAGTTCCTCAGTATATACTATAATTAGTCCCTCCGTTTTTGAGATATTGAACTGAAATTTTGCTCATGTAATTTTCTCTCTAAGAAGTTGTCGGAATCATCGATATCGGACCACTATAACTTATAGTTGCCATACAAACGGATCGATCCCAATCAAGTTCTTGTACGGAAAACTTTTTTATTTGACAAAATACCTTTACGAAATTAGGCGTATATTATTTTCCAATATATTGTGCAGATCGAAACACTATAGCATATAGTTGCCATATAAACGTACCGATCAAAATCGAGTTAAATTTTTTTCTACTCTTTTTTGCTATAAGAAATGCACCTGGGAAGGATATTAAAGCTGGTTGTAACCAAAGTTAACGGTGTTTCTTGATGTTTTAACAATTCTAAAGTTTTCAAAGAAAGAAAGTAAAAATCAAGCAGAGCGCGATTCTGTTGTCTGTTTTCTACTGAAAGTTATTTATAAAATTTTATTTTTCACACTAGTGCTCATACAAACATATAAAGTAATATACAAATAATTAATAAGTTATCGCAACACAAACAAGTGCAAATGATAAAATCTTATCTCAATGTCGGTATGTAAACATTGCGTACCAATTTTTCATATTCTGCTAGTATGTAATATATACTGGCATAAATATTTCTGTATATATGTAATTTAAAATCTTATCGTGCCCACAACTCAACGCAATCAACGCCGCGATATTCTCAACCGACGAAGAAGTGCGCAATAAATATTCAATTTAATTTTTGCCACTTTACCACCCACAACAGTCACTCACCTATTTATGTACATGTGTATGTTGGTGTGTGTGTGTGTGTGAATAGTCCACTCCGCCTTTGTTACCTCATTGAAGTGAGAATAACTTAATAAGTAATGAAACCAGGCCAACCGGCGGCCAAGTGTGAAATGCCCAAGCTCCATTGCATTTGTTGTGTTTGTTTTTGCTTAGTGTAAAAAGGCGAAAATCACAAATTATCACCTTCGCTAAATGCTTGCCTACGGAAAAATAGCAATTAAAAAAATAGCAAATGAAAGCGCGAAGAAGTTGAAGAGGCGAGAAGCGAAAACCGTCTGCAAAAAAATATGAAACGTCGCTGAGCAAAAAGGAAAAAATGAAGGCTGAAGTAGAAGTAGTTAGTAGCAACAACAGCTTGAGAGAATGCCACCCCATTCTGTTCTTTTATGCAGTACTTCATCAAATTTGTTTGCTGGTGTTGTTAATTATCGTTATAATAATGATTATGATGTTCAGAGCAGGCGCTAATTGCTGCTTTGAGTCAGTGTAGATGCTTGAAAATTGAAGAAAAAAAGTAAAGCTTGCAATTTTGATAGAGAGCAGAGTGCAATAAGTTAAATTTTTATTTAAACATTTCATAGTAATTCGTAAACAAAACTTGCTCCTCTAAAGTATCATAAGTCATAACAGACACAGCTAACTTCAAGCGAATCATCGCTGCATATTTTTCTTACAGGGTCAGCTGATGCCCATATAAATGACTATTATAGCACACTTTATTTGCAATTTAAAAGTGTGATAATTTTTATGATTGCGTAATATTTCAGAACACATTTTCACAGTTTTGAAGGCATATGCTTTTTAGACAAAGTGCTGCGCGAAGTCAGCTGCAATGCCCTTTTTATGTGTTTAGTTATAACAATAAAGTAGTGCTGTATTTTGGTCTTTATGCTGCGCCTGTTGGTTCTCTATCAAGTTCAAGTTCCAGCACTAATCCATCAAATATTTAATTAGTAATCCAACTGGCTTTAGTGCCTTCAATTTTCACTCTAAACATAATTATTCAGCTCATAAATCATGGCTTAATGCCTTGGACAACTTTATCAGCGTATCTTTAAGAACCCAAAGTAGTTATGAAATGAGTGAGCGAAAATGATATAGCGTAGTTTTGTTTATAATGTTGTTCGTTGTACTTTTCGATGAAAGTTTCTGCAATTTTCATATGAACCCTGCTGGGAAAAAACGTATGAGTTTATGAGAATTGATTTTAAAAATCAGAGAACTGGATAGGTTAAATGGGGTTGTTCCACATGGAAAGCCAGTCCATTGTGATATCTAATTACTCCGAAGTCTTAATTCATTATGTCTTAAATTGCGACAGTGCATTTGTAGCCTGCAACAAGTTTGTTGAGGCAGCATATTCTCATTCCGGCGATTTCGCTAAGTGTATGGCTGCCGAGATGTTTCAACTATAGTATACTTTGACAGTTAGAAAAACGCTTATTGGTTAATGTGCGGTGAGAAGTCTTACTGAGTTCAATGCTACGTTCTGCATTAGACCAGAAAGATCTCTGTTGGCTAAGCTTTGAAACTCAAGTCCAGCGCTAGAATCCAGGAGGACAACATGGGTCCAACTTTTTGCTATAAGGTGCAAGCCTGCGAGCTCTTTGCTGGCTTGATGTTATCTATAGTGAAAACATATTCTCCTTAACAACGCAAAAATCTGGGTTTTCATAAACAGAGTAGAAGAAGGAGAGAACTTCAGAATGTCGCAATTTGAACTCTTTCCCGTACTAAAGCGATCTTCGGAGCAATGCTCCTGCTGGCTACATTTTACATTGTATGTTTTAACTCCATATTTCCTATTTGATTGAGATATTTTAGTACTTTTTTCAGAAAATTCAAGAAGAAAATACTTTTTCAGAGTCAAAAGATGATTCATATAGTCACTCTTTTAATCGCGTATTTCTCACTTGATCTTATTTTGAAAAAGTGTTCAATAAAAGAATATTCCAAAAAATTTAGTGAGGATCGTCTCAGTCCTCCACCTGTACAAGAAATTGTGATATTTAGGGCCGAAATGACGATTGACTGAAGCAAAATTTTATAACGTTTAGAATCACCATATATCCTTCTAGGTTTTTAGCGTATCTGTGCAGTATTTCCTTCGAAGTATATTCAGACTGTTGTGAATTAAAAATAAATAAATTTTCTTCGACCGCTTSAAGTATATTTTATTTTCAAAAGGAAGTAGAATAAGTTCGTTTGTTTTCAATTGAAACTTTTGTATCTACAGTTGCACATATGTATGTATATATGTACGTACAATCTTTCGTATACTTATGTATGTGTATCGATATATGTATGTATAGTAGTACGTACTCCCAGCACTGATGCGTCAGCTAAATCGTTGTTCGAATAAATTTCGTAAGCATTTCATATTGCGCATTTGCTGTCTGATATCTCAACTTTAAGTAGAATTTAAGCGCACAAGCACATAACATAGGCACTTAGCTGCCATTACAGATTCACATGCCTCAAAATACATACACATAAATATGTTTTATATGCTTACACAAGCGCCATTGCGGCATTCATGCCAATTTGTTGTGGCTGCGCGAAAATTTTGGCGTCTAACCGGCAGAATGTTGGCAAGTGGCAAATTGTTTGTGTTCGAAAAATACGATTTTGATTTTCAACACCATGCAAAATAAGCGAGAAAAAATTAAAAAAAAAAAAATGAAGAAAGAAAATCTTAGAGCGATTGCCAGCTCATGGTTTGCTCGAAAGATTAGACGGAATAAGAAATCTGTTGCACAAAGCAAACAACTTTAGGAAATCGCTTATAATTCTATTTGAAGTATATAAGAATTGCAAAATTATTGTAAAAGTGTGTTTTTCAATAGATAATTGCGCAATAATTTGCAATTTTGAGCGCAAAATTTATTTTATAGCACCGAAATTTGCGCAAGTTTCTTGATATTTGAAAACTGCTGCATATACATATGTATATTTATGTATTGTGTGTGTAAGTTGGTACATATTTGTAGAGTGATGTCGGCATTCACATAACAGACGCAGTACAAAAGTCAATTCTCTTGCACAAGGGCAGACGAACAGCTGCCAATTGGCAATATAAACAATTTGATGAAAACAACTGTGTATGCATGTATGTATAACCTTACAAGTATATGTGTGTATGTGCAAATACATTTGTATGCTAACGGCAGGTAGCCAGGTCAACAGATGGCTTTTGTGGCATGTTGCATGCGTATTTATTATGTTATTTTAGTTGCATGTTGCACGTGGCACGCTAATATTCAGCTGCTTGTATAAAACAATTATTTCAAAGCAGCATATAAAAGGCTACTTTTCTTTGTAGACAAACTTTAATTACTTGTAAGGCGACTGTCATGTTGCAAAATGGAACTTGCAACACATTTCAAGTGTGTGGAGAATTTTGTAAATATAAAATTTTACAAATTTCAAATGAATTTAGTAAATGATCAGCTGTTTCGGGTGCCACGCTGAATAAAATCGCTATACTCTTATATTGAGCGTGCCACACTGTGACAGCATATTCGTTTCAATATTTCGTAGTTAGTAATAGTTTTTAGTTTACGAGCATTTCCTTCAAATTTAATTTCTATTTTATTGCTTTTTTGTGGCTAAAAATGTTAATGTTAATGGCCCTTAGCGGGCGCGCACACTCACCCAAATCTATTTATCAATTTTTATATTTGTATGGGTGTATGTGTTTTTTATTTTTTGTACAATAATTTACAATTGCGCGGTGGTCGGAGCAAAAGGCAGCGATGTGTGACAACCCGCTACCAGCAACTTTGCGCCAACTATCATTGCCACATTTACCTATACATAAGCGCATAACCACTATGTTTGCTAGCAAGCAGCATGTACAAACATGTGTCGCATGCGTGTTGGTGACCACCAACTGTCTGCTACCTTTCCTACAACTCACTAACAACAAAGCATTTAAATTCGTTGTTAATACGAAAACTTCAATTGCACATAATTACATACATACATGCGTCATACACACATATGTATAGATACATATGTACATTGTATGAATTATATGCGAGTATGTGCTAGTATTGCAACGGTGTTGCGCCTTCTCGCACACACTGGGGCTATTTGTTTCGATTCAGTGAGTTTACCTTTATATCAGAGGATCGCTATTGCCGCTTTATATCTGAAGTTATGCATGTGTGTACATATGTATATATGTATGTATGTATAGATACCGGCATGCATTGCAAATACGAGTACACAATCAAACTGCTGTTGCAGGAATCATTTTATGGTTGCATGATAAAGTTGTCTACGGCTCCATGGTCGCTCATAAAAAAACTGTATTTTTGTGTTTAATTTGCATTTTAAAAATGTTGTTTAACTGTAAAACTGCATAAATTGAATGCACACTTTTATGAACAAAAAGTAGCTGCTATAAAACGGCTAATCTGTTCACTGGCTGCGTGACCTCGATCCTGTTAAATGGTTGGGCCGCGTTGAGAGCCATTTTTTCGGTGGAGCGCCTTTTGATTGTTAGGTGGAAATAGGTGTAAGGTGTGTAAATATAATACATCTGTATGTATGTACCCCATATATATATATATATATATATGTATGTATGTGTCAAATAAAAAATATTTTTTTTTTAAATTCTTCAATAAATGTATCTATTTATTTCATGAAAATGTGTCTAAACATTTTTTCACAAATGTTTATAAACATTTTTTCATAAAATTAGTTTTACATCCAATCTAAAATTTGTTTATAAATGTGTCTAAATAATTTTTTTAAATTGTGACTAACTTTTTTTAAATGTGTCTAAACATTTTTATATGTAAGTGTGTCTAAACATTTTTTATAATTGTATCCAAACATCTTTTTTATAAATGTATCTAAAATTTTTTATAAATGTGTCTAAACATTCTTCATTATAAATGCTTTTAAACATTTTTTTGTAAATGTGTCTAAACATCTTTTTATAATTTTTTCTATGAATGAGCCTAGATAAACATTCATACATATATGTATATATACACATGCATCTATTTATAAATTTTCTTAAATTAGAGCAACTTAAACCTTCACTTTAAAATAAGACTGAATATTGACATTTGTAGCGCGATAACATCAAAATATGTTCTGGTTAGGCGACTAACTGCATACATTGCATGGTGCATTTTTACCATTGATACATATATATGTATGTATGTATAAAAACATAAGAGTGRCCAACAGTCAACAAAATTTAATAAAAGGATAGAAAAAAAACAACAAAAATAAAAACAAAACCAACAACAACAACAAGATTTTCTAGCGGGTAATAAATCAATTGGCAAGAAATTTGTGCCGCCAGAAAATTCATTACACTCACGCAATTGAAAAGTTGTTTGCAACATGCATGAAAAATAGAAAAAACATCTATGTTTTTCCTTGTCTGAACAAGTGAGCAAGCGTAAAAGGATAAACATACAGCGTGATTGTCACTTTGACAATATACACACATTCACAACACATGAATAATACATACATACATATGTATAAACCGTGTGCGCTAAAACACTGTGCAACGCCAACCAATAGCTGTCGCGTTGCAAAAAAAAAACGCGTCATTTTTACCACAAATGGCACACTTAAACCGTTTTGTAAGATAATTGACGACTAACCATTTTGGGCTGCTGGACGTGGTCGGCCCATAAATTTATTGTGCTTGTAGCGTGTATGTTTGCAACCATGCACCATACACCCAAAGCGGTAATGATTTTCTTGTGGCAGGTTTATGCTGCCACATTGCAGATAATGATTTGGGAAAATCATGTGGCGCGTTTTTCATCATCATACATATAATAAAAAGGCTAGAAAATGGCAAAATAAAGGAATGGCGGACAATTCGGAGACAGTGATTTTTGCTTGTGAGCTCGGGTAGATATAAAACAGTACGCTTAACTGTGTTAAAATATGTGCAGATAAACGTACATTTGCTTTTATGTGTGTGTGTATGCATATTTGAACGATTTTTCATAAAGCTTGCTTACATACATATGCTGTTGCAAGTACAACTTATCATCTATCAATTATTAAAAAATTAAATACAAAATTTTACATACTTTTTGTTGGCCTCAATTTATACGCTTGACGTACTGCATTGCTGACAGCTGGTTTAGAGTGTATTAATGGTCACTGTTAGTGGTTTTTACGTAACAACTAAAATGCAACATATGTGCGAAAACCAAGCATGTCATCACGTATAAGTCTCAAGAGACACTCCCATATTCTACAACCGTTGGCTTGGTTGGGAGTGAGCAATAAGGTAAAGTGCTGAGCGTTCATAGGTCTCAGTAGTAAACAAAAATTCTGAAATGAAGCCGCACAACGTTATTGTTTTTATACTTTTCATACTTGCAAATTGCTTATGCGTCACTTGTTTTTGGGGAATTTCAAATTAATAGTGTTTGACATTAAAAAATTGGTAATTAAAATATAAATATGTACAAAACGTAATTGTAAATAAATCAATTAAATAAAATAAGCATAAATAGTAAATATCAAAAAATTCATAAACAATGAAATTAAAAAAAAATATATATATATATTTTTTATTAATATATACATATGCATGTGTTCATATACATATTTGTGTACAAATATCCTAAAGTGTATAGTAAATTTTAATTGTTGGAAACCCTATAAGTATATAAGGAATTGATCAGAATGACGAGCTGTGTCGACTCGACGGTATGAGAGGGCTTAATGGGAGCCAAGGTATAAATTGGACAATTAGTTGAAATCCCATAACTCGGAATCCTACCGATTTCCTTTAAGTCTAGTATATTGCATTCTTCTTACATTCCTAGGTCACGGTACAAAAATGGGTGAAATCGGTATACAACCACTTCTACTTCCCATATAACACAATTTTAAATTCCATTTGATTCTTTCACTTTCCAGTACACAAATCACGAAGCAATTAATGTAGTGGCATAGAACTTTTCACGAAAAAAGCCTTTAGAGTTTGCCATCTTATGACCAAAAATTGTCCAAATCCAGCCAAAATTGGTCAAGACCATCCGTACCGAATATGTGGACTCAGGCATCTATAGTTAACTTTTAGATAACATACGGTCAATAATACCCCCAACTTCCATATTGATGGAGAGAATTTCGCGGACTTTGATTCTTGCAAGTTGTGAGAGTATAAAGTGTTGGGTTACAGCCGAACTTATCTATTCCTTACATGTTTGCTATAAAATATTTCCCTGTTAAGGGATATATTATAGCTTAAGTTTACGATTTTTCTTCTTTTCAACTTGGATTTATTTAAAAATTCGCTTTAATACCCCAAGTCATGAGTATCTACAAAGTTTAAGTTTAAAAAGGAGAAAATTTTAATTTTGCACTTTATGCTGCACAAAACACGTACATATTTACATACATATGTACGTTACGTCCAAATATTTAGTATTATATTTTTACTAAAATATAAACTCAAATTTTCAAAAAAAAAAAAAAAAATTTTACGTGAAAAAATTTATTTAAAAATGGTTATTTTTCCACATGACAGGTGCCTTGTTTCTGAAATTAGGTTTTTTTTTAATAAATACCGAAAATAAAGTGCATTTCGTAATTGAAGTACAAAACAACTTCTACAAAACTGTAATTAAAAATCACAACAAAAAGTTTCTGCAGCAAACGGCCGCAAGACTGCTTCATATGCAACCGTAAGCATCCATATGTATATATGTATTTATGCAAGCATGTACACATACACACATGTTCATATGTGAGTTTTATAACTAAATTCCCTGCGTTAGTGCGTGCTTTATAAATTCCTAGACATTGCTCCAGTCAAGCAGAAAAACAGAGGAGAGACACTCCACAAGCCACACAACCACTAAACCACAGCAGCCACATCCGCAGCGTACAACAATAGCAAAAATGGTCGACGAAAATGCACCAAATAAATCAACAAGAAACTAAATACCAAAAACAACAACAACAATATTTGTAAAATCACAATTTTAACTTTAAAATACAAACAACAATAACAGCCTGGCGTCTTGAAGGCATAGAAAAAATAGTAGAGTGGAATAAACACGAATTTAAGGCGAACACGCTACACAAAACACACCTCGGACCGGCCAAAACTGAATCCAATTCCAGCAATGATGAGAATTTGATTGTATCTTTTTTCATTTCATTTCGCTTTGTGTTCTACACTTCGCTTTGTTTATATATTCAATTTTTTGTTGTTGCTGTTGTTGTGTTTGTTGCTTACCAAAACATGTGAGGAATAAAAAATGATAAAAGAACAACTAAAAACTAAAATGACACAAAAAATCGACACAGCAATCAAACTGATATTCCAACAGCGTTCACTTCACACAACACCTTGCAGCAGCCCGAAGGAGGCCAGGGCACTAGCAGCAGCAGCAGCTATAGCAGCAACAACCATACATAGTGCCAACAAAGGCACTTGAACCAGTCACAGTACTTGGCACATAAGGTGCATGCCACAGCGACGGGCTGCATGCACACACACACACACAGTCGATGAGAAACAAGTCGCCATCGTAGGCAGAGCCGAGCCGAAAGTGGGCAAATGTTGACTTTTTGATAAACACAAAACACGAAAAAAATACAAAAGTAAATAAACACGACGCAGAATAAACACACGCATACCTTCAAACCAACACACATACACACACTTGAATAGTGCACCGCGTGGCAAACGGAATGCAGCAAAGGTACAAGTATACACACACAGCCAAAAACCAACGACAACCGTGAATGAACCTAAAGCACAACAAAGCACTGCCAACTGGACACTAAGAATGTGGCAATAAACGCTGCAGAAAGATACATCGTCGGCTGTCTACCGTGCAACATTACGTTGTGTTCCATTAAAGCTCCACTTTGTGGCCTTGGCATTCTGCAGGTTTTGTTGTTCGCTCGCCAAACACACTCACACACACACACACACCCATAGTGGTAAATTAGAATTGCAATGCCCGTGCCCTCACGCCACCCTTCGATCGGCGGCTAAACCAACCGCCCAGTTAGTTAGCCGCCATCTATCTACTGGTTCGGTTGGCTGTCGTCCTGACAACGTCGATATTCAATAACCTTCTCAAGGTGCAATGCAATAAATACCATACATATGTACTTATAAGTAAACTATATACTTTTTATGTACACATATTTGTTGTTGCTTTCCAATACCTACAATTTGCTCTTTTGCCCATTGCACGCCGGTGTTGTACTGCTGATCTGTTGTTCATGCAACATCAAGCCAATTCGATTTTATAGCCATTATTGGCATTTGTTGCATGCATAGCTTAGCGTTCGTTGCCAATTGTTGCTGACTTATTATTGCTTGGTATTTTTGCTTCTTATTATATAGCATTTCTGAAGAATTTCCCAGAATGCTTGCTCGAACTTGTTTCTCTGCAATTTTGCGATAATGTTGTAATCTTTATGGATTTATGGAATAAACCAGAAATTATTTGAAAAGCACCGGAGTATTGGCTATGAGACACAAAGCGGTTGCGAAATATTAAAAGAAGCATGCAAGACATTTATATTAAGAATACAGTTATAGCTATTAATCTCTGATTCTGAGTTCTTGCCTTAAAGTGTCTTTAAGAAAACTAACGCAGTCGTATGATCATATTTAAGAAGAAAATTAGGAATTAGGACAGCTGTCTCAACTTTTAGTCTCTTTCTCACAAAAAATGGTTTCAGTGTTTCTTTAGGCCTCGCCGATCTTCAAAGCAGGCATTTATTTAATGTATGGAAAATTTTGTATTTGGTAAGATATTTTAACGAAATTTCGCAGAGATTAATATCCAAAGAAACGGTACAATTTCCGAATAAATTGCTCACATCGATCCAGTACAGCGCTATACCTGTCATACAAACTGACATTGGCCTCACATTAGACTCAACCTTACGGTGGAGTAGGTATGTAGATCTAATGCTGTTCAAAGCCACCATGAGTGTCATGATATGTAAATGCCCAGCCGGCAGATCCTGGGGCTGCAAGCCAGGTATCATAAGATGGATATATCCATGATCGTAAAGCCTACTGTAACTTATGGAGCGGTTGCTTGAGCATCTAAGGCAACGCAGTCTTCAGTAGGCCTTCAACTATCGAAGCTGCAAAGGCTCGCCTTCAGAGGCAATGTCCACTTGCTCCACTGCAGCACTTCAAGTCATGCTGGAGCTCACACCGTTGCATCTAGCAATTAAACAGGTTCCGAAACATAGCATGCTGCTAATGGCAGCAGAGGGTTTCGGCAAAGGGAAAATAATGTCCTCTTAACAAATGAAGGGCCTAGGGGAAAACACACCACTGGCCTCTCTTTTAACGGACGGATTAACTTTTACAACGAATTTTAAAGTTACTCTCGGCAGTAAGGCGAATTGGAATGGCTCCACGCTTGATATATTGCTGAGAGGCAGCACTATCCAGACTGCTCGAAAACGCCGGAAGGCATTAGAACAGGCATCGGGGGATCGCATAGCAAACTGTCCATACCTAAGGGAGGTTTTCCGAGCATTTTTCAAGCAGAAGTCTTTGCTATAAATCAGTGCGCAGAACTCAATCTTCACCGCAACTATCGCAACAAGCGTATTGCCATACTTAGCGACAGTCAGGCGGCACTAAAGGCGTTCTCGGCGTCTGAGGTTAAATCGCTTTTAGTAGAGGAGTTTATAGGAAGGCTGAACCGTCTCTCAGTGTCAAACTGATTCCTCCTCGGACAGGAGGAATGCGCCATGATAAGCTATTTCTAGAAGGTTTAAGAAAATAATCAACCTTCCCATAGGAAAATTCCGCCTCCTTGTCGCCCTATATACAGTCGTGCCTAGCAGGCCCCTGGAATTGTTCAGGATACTGGACCTTGGTGACTATTTGTGATATAGGGCAGGGCACAATATACCGTAGGTCGCAGTGCAAGACCCCAATCTTTACTATCTATCTATCTATACAAACTGACATATGAATTTAAATTCTTGTACGGAAAATTTTTTATTTGACAAGATATCTTCACAAATGTCAAATAAATAGAAAATTAACAACTTAATTTTTTCCGAATTAATCAGTGAGAACCAATTTTATTAAAATAACCAAAACGAATCGATTGCATATTTTCAACATCCGCCGGATTATGCCACACGCGACGAATCTTACTAATTTTTATTTGTTTGAACATATTGAATATTTATGTATATGTGAACAGCAGTGCATCTAGAACCAGAATGTACATATGTATGTATGTATCAGAATGTTTAGCAACATACTAAAAACATAAATGTGGCATGGCTCTGCGAAGTTAGCGCTTTCAACTTGCCGTCAATGCACAAGGTCATTAAGGCAATTATAAAGCAAATTGTTATAGCCAATTTAATGAAGCATTGATTGCCAATCTCCCAACATAATTTCTATATACCGCTAATTTGTCTAATGTGCATATGTATGTATGTGTGTATATGTGTCTACTGCGGCATGATTAAATGAGAATTTTATGTAATTGCAATTACCTCGCAATTCATTCGCAGGAAGCACGGTTATCTTCACGACTCTCGAAGTGAGTCGCTGAACCGATCGCTTACGAACAACAACAATAAAAAATCAACGCTTTTCCCAACAATCTCGCCTCTTATTTGCCAACCGTTTTCCAATAATGACTTTTCAGCTTACCTCAATACCTTACTAGACTGCTGCTGATTGCGGCTTTAAGAAGCGCAGCTACGCTCTCTTTCGACGGCTTCGCAGCCTGTCAGTGCCGCATTCATTTAACTTTTTCACCAAGCGCTGAAAGAAAAAGACTTCGATGGTGAAAAAAAATCGGAAATTTTCGTTTGCGCTTGAGAACACAGTGTGCCGTGTGGGCGGGGGGAGAAGTGCGGCGATGCGGTGGCGATGCCGCAAACCACAACTCACACTGGAGCGTGTACCAAAAAGCATGAATTGAAAGCAATTGTAACCGCACAGCTGGCTGCAGAGCAGACACCCATCAGCGGCGCTGCAAACGTGTGCTTACACTCAATCTTGCAAGTGCATATGAGTGTGTATTACTTTGTGTATGTGTGTGTGTGGAAAGACACTTAGCAGTTCAATAGTTATTCCGTTTGTTGGCTTATGTCATTGAACTTCTGGCTATTTCCTTTTTAAATTGGTTCTTGTGGCTAAAATGCAGCGAGCCACTGACGTCACACACATATACACAGTTCCACATATATACTTGGTGTGTTTCTTCGTTGCCACGCTGCTTCCTCAGTCATTGATTGTGTCGATGTATTTTGACGTTTTGTTTATTGATACGCCACAGCGCCCGATTTTTACCTTCACACTTTGTGGGGAAAAACAACAACAAAAACGAATATATTGAAGGCAAACAAAGCATTAAAAATTAATGGAAATTATAGTGTGCTTGCCACGTAGCTGCAATCCAAGACGAAATACCAGCTAGAAGCTTCAATTATTCAACATTTTTTATTAACAATTTTTCGAAATTAATGAAGCAGCATGCGAAGCGGGCCGCTTGTCGTGTGCGCAGCGCCTCAAAGTGGTTAGCGCGTTATGTGATCCATAAATTACAACGATTTATAGCACGAAATGGTAAAATTAATTTGAAACCTGATGCTGTTCGAAGCATAAATGCCTAAGTGTGTATTAATAAAAATGTGGCTTTTCAATTTTCCAACGCAAGTGGGCGTTTTGTACTGCAATTATTGGCGGATTTTGCTTTATATTATAGTTAAGAAATCTTTTAGACTTGTGAAACTGTTAAATGGCTTTGACGCTATGCACACCTTTTACATATTTACAAATTAACGCTTTGTAATTATCGTCGGCACGACTGTGGCATGGCGGCACGTCATATGGCACATGATAAACAACAGCTGCTGCTATGATCAACGCATACAATAGAGCACCCTTAAGTCCTATTTAGCAGTTTAAAACCAAAAAAAAAAAAAAAAAAAAAATTTAAGATAAAAACAGGAAAAAACATGAGCTTCGGTTGCAGTGAAGTTAGAATACCCTTCAGAAATAAAAAAGAGTTTCCAAAAATTTTTTACTCCAGTCAATTTGTATGGCAGCGAAAACTTTAGCGGTGCGGTATTGACCATATATGCGGAGATTGAGAGGTTATCTTGGAAAATAATCCATGTCGAATATCATACAAAACTTTAATTTTATCCGTCAGTTCATATGAACTATGCTACATGATATAGTGCTGCGATTTTTTAGATTTGTTCGAGGATTATAGCGTAGGCTTAGCAAATAATCTATGCCGAATTTTGTCAAGATATCTCATCAAATAAAAGATTTTTCCATACAACGACTTTGAGTTGATCGGACTCTTTATATAAAAGCTACATGCTATAGTGGTCCGATTTAGAAAATTTATTCAGAGAATATACAGTATTCTAACAAAATAATCCACTCCAAATTTCGTCCCGTCCCATACAAGAACTTGATTCGGATCGTTCAGTTTGTACGGCATGCTATAATGGTCCGTTATAAAAAATTTGTTCGAATATTGTAGCGTAACCTTAGAAAATAATCCATGCCGGATTTCGTGAAGATATCTCATCAAATGAAAAAGTTTTCAATGCAAGAACTTAATTTTTATCGATCAGTTTGTATGAAAGCTACATGTTATAGTGGACCGATTTTTAAGATTTGTTCGAAGGTTATAGTCTAACCTTAGAATGTAATGCATGCTAAATTTCGTTCTAATATCTCGTCAAATGAAAAAGCTTCCCATACCAGAACTTGCTTTTGATCATTCAATTTGTACAGCAGCTATATGCTATAGTAACCCGATATCAGCGGTTTCGACAAAAAATAAAATTCTTATGAAAGAAGGTGAAAGTGTAAAATTTCAGGTTGATATCTCAAAAACTTATCAACTTGTGGACATGGCAAAATTGACTTAGCTCTTCAGTCTCCGACGCTTTCTTCTATTTCTTTCTTCCTATTCAGGGTATAAAAATAAACATTGAGAAATCAAAAATTAATTATGCTAAAAACTTGTTTTTATTATTTTTTGTAAATGCATCAAAGCAGCGTTGCAGCATAAAAATGCAAAAGTCATATGCGTACAACACACATACACACATGTTTGCATGCATGTTCTAACTCCCTATTTGTTATGCCTGTAATTGAGCATGTGCGCTGTGAAGCCTTTTTCTGCAAGCGTCTGCCAGACACGCCAAGGTATGCTAGCCAAAAGGGTTGCTCAATACACCTCAATACATATTGCAAGCAATTGGTTGTACGAGTGTGTGTGTGCACATACATACATATTTTCCCTCCATAATTTTCGATTTCACTTACAGGGTCTCTGCACCTTTTGCTTTTTTGCGGTTATTTTTCGAATTTGCAGCCAGGTGAGCGCTCGGCTTGTGTTTTTGTAAACCTTCGTTTGTGTTAATTTCAATACACATACATACACACAAATGAAATTGTCATTTTAGCTTTGCATTGACATTGGCGCACATTTTGCCCACTCGCCAGAGCAGTAAGCGTTCGTTTGTATTATGTGTGCACCACCTTCGTGCGTCCTTCGTGTCGCACTGTCGCAGTGAACTTTGTTGTGCGAAATGCAATCAGTCGCCCGGAAATTCAACCAACAGCCGGCTTCCGTGACTACAACGGCGATGGCGGTGACGACGACGACAATGCGAACAGACAACAAGCAGACAGCCTGGCAGGCGACAAACTTGCTGCAATTGAAAAATTATAAGCATAAATATATGTTGCACAAACACACATACTTATGTATGTGCTTGCAACATATGTACGCTGACTGTAAAATTATGTAGTTGCTTGTAGTTACGTAAGTACTTACGTTTTGTATTCCGCGCGTTAACGTCCAAAACAAAGCCTGCTGCATTCTTCTTTGGCAAATCTGACTTTTCCGTTCAGCGCTTTTTGGCTCGATGTACAGTTCAGATTTGTTGCAAATGAAAGTATTAAAAATCCATAAAGTACATAAAAGCCTGCATAATTTTATGGCAGTGCAACGAACACTTCGAACACAACACAATAACAGTTGCTCGACAATGTAAGCGGCTACTTTTAAAAGTTTTACAATAAGCTGATTTTTATTTCTTAACTTTCGGCTTTCAAGAATTGCACCATGAAGTTTTCATTGTTTGGAGAAAAATTGCAAAAAAATTAATAAAGAAAAATATTGAAAGAAATTGCTTAATACCAGTAGTTCAACTTTGACCTGGACAAGCAGATTTTTTTTAATGCTTTAAAAAGACTCCTGAGCCAACACAAGTTTGCCAACAACAAAATTCGTTATAAGCCTCGATTGAGTTGGCTTTGCCTTCAGCGAATTTTTTTTTTTGTTTTTTTTTTTTGATTTTGTCTAATTTTTGGAGCGCCATTCGCTAGATTGTTGGACAGTTTCGACGTCATATTATAAACCAAAGTCTCCACACCAGTAATGATTCTTTTGATGAATGTAGGACCTTCAGCTATATGATTGCAAAGTCTTTTCAAAGATTCAGATGTGTTGGTAGGAGCCCAGCATTGATAAGCTTCCTGACCAAAATATTAGCTAAGAGGTGTTGAATTGATTCATAAGAGATATTGAAAATCTCTGTTATCTCTCTGGTGACGATGATTTTCTAGCACTCTCTCTTTAATTTATTCGATGTTATCGTCATTTAACACAGGTGCATGGACGATAAGACAAGTTTTTAATAACCTCGGGTAAAAAAACAGCCTTTTTCAACAAGCTTTTTCTTATATAAAAAATTAAAGATTTTATTAAAAAATTTTATTGTTACAAACATACTCTATTAACAAAGAAATTCTGAAATCTTCGAAAAAATATTTTGAACTCGGCCATTGCGACGCCATTTCTGGTAACCGCTCGAAAAAAAAACTCGCCCATGTCGGCAGGATTACTCCATGCAGTATCATCTAGAGTGAAAAAATATTTGTTTTGGTTAAAACATTAACTTAGAACTTGGACGAAGGAAACAAAAAAATGAAAATTTTCAGAGTAAAATTTTGGGAGATTTTTTTTTTCAAATAGTTGTAATCGAAAAAATAATCCTCCATCTATGTCTTTAAGAATTGTGTCTCAAAAGCCTATGTAAAATTTCGATTGAATAGTTCTCGAGAAATCTTGTCAACCGACTTCAAAAATACAGTTTCGAGAAAAACGCGTTCAAAGGCGCCACACTTAACCTAGCTAGCTTCGAGCGCACAAGTTCTCAAGGCTGTCTTCAAAACTATTGCTCGGATCAACTTGATTTAAGACCAGAGTGAAATCAATTTTTTGAAACCCCTTACTTTTACATACAAAATTTTATTTTGTTTTATATAATGTCAATATTTGGACTGCTTCAAATTCGAATAAAGAACGTTTACGTAAAAGCGACTACCGTGAGATCTAAAATTATTTAAGCCTTTAGGAACCCTGTTCATACAAATCTCATATATATAATACAAATAAGACTAACTAATAACACCAAAAGTTATAAGCTAAAAGCATCACTTTATTTAGGAAAAAGCCCATTTTTAATTTTTTCCACCGAAGTGCAGATCTTACGAAAATAAAATGAAACGCGTCTAAAATCTTTTCATAGTACCAAACTATCAGCAAGTCTAGACAAATGCGATAATCGCACGACGTCAAAGCGTTTAAGCGCACAATTTAGTCGTGAGCTAAGGTGTCTCTACTCAATTACAAATAATGACAAGTATAATGTCGAAAGGCTACAGCGATTCTATCACCCAAGTGACGACGACGAAAACTAAACCAACATTGCAAGTACCCACCAAAAGGAAGAAGAAAACTATTTATTTTCGACTAGGTGCGCCGTGTGAAGAGCGCAACTCTTTTTCTCAGGCAAGTCTTGTTCTTACTTGTTTTGTGCTCACACATTTTAGAGGCGCATAAAAACCTCTTAATGCCGATTAATAACTAAAGTAACGAGATATATGTATGTAACTACAGATGCCGACAGACATAAAAAATATGTTCATGCGGGTATGTCTGTATGTACATAGATATGCGAGTGCAGGGCATATACGCACGAATAACTTCGATACCTGTGAGCAAACTAGACGCTCTTGTGCAATGCAACCGCCTCGGTGGAACGAAAAGTATCACACAGATAGGAAAGTCACGCCGCTTCTGTTTTCAGTTCATTCCTCTTTTTTTTTTCTACTTCACCTCTTCTACCATGTATAAGAGAGCGCTAAACATTTCTTAATAGCAACAAGTTGAAAAAAAATGTTCGAAGATAGATTATAGCGCTGAGTAATTCCATCGAGAAAAGTGCCGAGTATGTATGYATGTACGATGTATGTAGTTGAGACGTGCGATGACTTGATGGAATTTATCAGTGTTTTCTAGTTCAACGTCAAAAGATAGCCCCATCTAAAAGTACATGGACTTTGGTTGAAAAATGCCAAAAACAGACTCAAGGTGTAGTGGTGAGAAATCTGCCGAAAATTTACACCACTACTCCAAGTAAATACATCTAACATACATACATACACAAGTCAGCACATACGACTGGGAAATTTTTCATATGATCTCAGTGCGGCAAATTCCGAGAAATGCAGATGCCCTGTCTGTTAGCAGTCAGAATGGCAAGACTTTGCGGATCGGCGCGAGTACATGTATGTGGTAGTGGAGTGTTGCAAGAGGTAGCGTAATAGCGCAATACTGGTAGTATGTGCTCAAAAACATTGTATATACGTACATATATATGTGTTGTACTGTTTGTACATCACGACACACATATTTTATATACAAAAGTACATATATTTGTGCTTGCTTTACTTGTATGTTTGCCGTGCTCTTTTATTTACAACCTGTCTTTTGTTTTTGTAAATTTTCATATTTGATTGCTACTGCTGCTTGTGTCGGCCTGCCGTTTTTCCCGAGGCTTGTCTGCGTCGTTAACGTCGTTTTCGGGCATTTGTACGCTTGTATTTGCCAGGCAGACCGCTCAGGTGTCTATCTTCACCTTGAGCACAACTAAACAAACAATAAAACATGTGCCTACAGCAAACATAAAATAACAAAAGCGCAATAATCTAACCACGGCGCGCAAATACTCATTCATATTGCACGTTTCGACCGTTTGCTGATGCTGTCGCCGCTTAATTAGTTCTGTTAATGAAGTATTTAGTTTTATAAAACTAATTATACTGTCATAAATGTGTAATAAAAGAAGGTTGCATGAAAGGCTCAACAAGAAATTGCTGGTAGGCGAACTTTAACAGTAATATATTTGGTTATATGTAATTTAAATGGCTGAAAATACTTTATAAATGGTTACGACTCAGCTTCTTCTTCTTCTTGATTGGCGTAGTCACCGCTTACGCGATTATAGCCGAGTTAACAACAGCGCGCCAGTCGTTTCTTCTTTTCGCTACGTGGCGCCAATTAGATATTCCAAGTGAAGCCAGGTCCTTCTCCACTTGGTCCTTCCAACGGAGTGGAGGTCTTCCTCTTCCTCTGCTTCCCCCGGCGGGTACTGCGTCGAATACTTTCAGAGCTGGAGCGTTTTCCTCCATCCGGACAACATGACCTAGCCAGCGCAGCCGCTGTCTTTTAATTCTGTCTCTTATACACATCTAGATGTGTATAAGAGACAGGGTTCCAAGATAGACGAAATTATCTACGACTTCAAAGTTATGACTGTCAACAGAGGACTACCCAGAGGATACTTGGTCAAAGACCGGAAGTCGTGAGCTGCTTGAGTCATATGTAAAAGAATCGTTTCTGGCCACTCCCACGTGAATGGCGATCAGAAAACTTTCCTCACTTGCGTGAACTTCTACACATGACTCCATCCTCCTACGACTCAGCTTAGATCATTAAAAAATCTACCTTTAACAACTTTTTTCAACAGTAAGGAAGAGGAATCCAATTTACTTCTTACAAGTTTTCTTTTTATAAGGAAAAGGAATCCAATTTAATACTTACAAGTCTTTTTTATTGAAATAATTTTATAAAAAAACTGTATCAATTTTTGGAATCGCCTATGTTAACAAGGTCTCTATAATTTGGAAAATTAATAATCGACATTTCATTTGGAAAATTTTTGGTTTCCCTGATCCAGTAGCCCAGTAGCTCAGTAAGACCAACGAAAAAAGTGTATGGTGATGAAGAAGATTTTTTCACGTAAAAATATCTCAAATCGGAAACCTCAAAGATGAATACAGAGATTGATCTAAGAGCTGGTCAAAATTTTCAATTTCCCGGAAAAAACCGTTTTTTGTGAAAAAATGTATATTTAAGAGCGATATTATTATTAGAAAGCTTTTACCTTCGATAATTTTCAGGCGAAAAAGTTTTGTTAAAGTTTCAAATCAATCGGTTCCACCGTTCTGGAAAAAATTTTCTCACTGACTCTGAAAACAGCGTTTAGAAAAAAAACTCGTTCAAAGTTCAGAGAACCGATTACTCGAAATTTACAAATACGCGCATATCCCCAAAACTATTTGCAGGATCAACGTGAAGTTCGGAGAGTATTCTCAATTATACATTGTGACAAAAAAAGAACCGGAAATTGTAAACAAGTATTATATTTAATTATTCATCAATAACAAACTTATGCCAACTATTCTTGCAGTCCTCGAAATACTACTACTAAGTTCATCAGAACTTCTTCATCGAATTTTGTTTTATCTCTTCGATCGACTGAAAACAGGTTCCATTCCGATGATTTTTGACTTCTTTATTGGCAGTTATAACCTCCATGAATGTTGGATCGGAATTCGCACGATCAAGTAAGTCCAAGCGATCTGTTTGCGCTACACCTTTGAAAAAAATTCAACTTTATCGGGACGAGTTGAGCAAGAACGCATTTCATACCCAAAACATACACCAAATTCATTCGAACGGACTCGCAAGAGATGTCGAGCTCTCTTGCCATTTCTCTAACTCTTGTCCGCCGACTTTCAAGCTCTACATCCTTCCTTTTTTTAATATTTTCAGCAGTTGAAGATGTCGGAGGTCGTCCAGAATGAGGCAAAGAGGCGACCTCTCGACTATCTTTGAAAGCTTTTAAAGGCTTCCCTATAAAAATTATGCCTGTTATGTTCACAATTGACTACAAAATCTATTTTTTTTATGTTAAATAAATATGTCTTTTCAAAACTGTTTGACTCACTGAATTTTATTACGGTGGGAAATACATTTTTATTACATTTTCGAGGTTGAAGTTTATTTTTTCGTATTTCTCAGCGATTGTTATGGCAGATAACTTCTTATCTTCAAGTGCTTACAACATTCTTAACACTGTTAACTCTCAGTTTTCTTTCTCATATCCATAAACAATTGTTATAACGCCAACATGCAATGCATGTTGCAAGCTTGGCGCCCACTATAAGTTGTGTAGGCAATTGCAATTGCAGCCAGCCAACACATTTGCAACGCCAACGCAACAGAGAACATTTTGCGTTTGCGCCTCCGTAAAGAAGTTGCAACATCTACGCGCCGCCAACGGTGCAATAAACACACGCAACCACAGATATGTATATATATATATATAATTATGTATTTGAATGTGTACATGTGTGCAAAATCTATTCATAAACACTAAGCGGTTTTTCTACCGCCGTTTATTCCTGGCGGCGCGTGGCTTTGTCAATGCATACATATATTAACACAAACATATGAATGTGAATATCTGTTTTCTTCCTTGCCGGCACACTTTATTTGCATCTTTAAGAACGCGTTTTGCCTTTGAAAATTTAATTAAAATTCCATCAAATTTAAATGCATAAAAAAGCGCATGCGCATTCGCTTCCATTAACTTTTGCAAAACCTTATCCCTCCGCTGCACATATGTACATACATATATGAATGTAAATATATAATATGTGTTCCTATATATGTATGTTAGTACCACAGCGACTTAATAGGCTCGACTATTGCTATTTATGTCTACCAGTCGTACTACCGTGCACCGTGCCACATCGGGACTCCACGGCAATAACAACAAGATAGCTTTGTTAGTTTGTATGTATGTGTTTGCCTTGCTTTACCAACTGCGATTGAGTGGTTCTACCATTGCTTATCATCTTACGCATTGACTGCCTCTACGCGCAGCTTAACCTAACATAGATTGAAGCACGGCTCACCGTAGAAATTTAATAACAACTTTATGCAAATAACTTTTAACGCATTATTATGGATATCAGGTTCACTAGCAACAACTACAAATACATTTGTCGATGGGGTTTACAGCGTTCTCGCAAATAATAACCGGCGTAGATCCACTCGTAAACGGCTCCATAACGATAACAAACTGGCACTATACATATGTGTGTGTGTGCATGTATGTATATGTGCGGTTGTATCAATGGTAGTCTTTAGTTGATGCTTTTTGAAAGCATGGAAATTAATAGGAATTACAGGATTTATTGTAATTTACTAGCTTTGCGCGCTCGAACCGTTGCTGTAAGTAAGTTTATGCTGATGTTGTTTGCTTTAGCGGTGTTGTAATGTACATACGAGTGTGTGGTATGTATGATATGTACTATATGCATACATGTGTAGAAGGGCAGAAAAAAGCGATAAATAATTTTAATCTTGCCGAGGTTAAATGGATGAATTAAGAACTCACAGTTTTTTAAGGAGCGCAAGTTAGTTACAATACAATTGTGTTCAGTTCATTTGTTGTAAAAGTAGTTAAATAAAATTTTTTGATATGGCATGTGCTCAACCAGTGCATTTTCTAAATTGTCTGCGTTAAATCACTAAAAAAATTAATTTTGATAAAGGTTATATTAGGTTAATCTGGTTAGCCAATAAGTCATGCAAAGACCAGTTTTTGCCTTTTACGTTACCAGAATAAGTTCAGTCCTATACGGTGCCTTCGCTTGATGCGAATTTTAGCAAACTCTGCGGCCTCGCTATCGATACCTTCTTCAGTGTATCATACCGTGAGGATCCCAGATGCTTACAACGTAGTCTTGCCAATGCGGGACAAATGCACAAGAGTTGCTTCATTGTTTCCCTGGTGCCCTTATCTAGACATTTCATGCAGTCTTTCGATCTGTCAGCCTCATCCTGGGCGTGAGTCGCCACATCGTATAATTTTGATAAAAAAAAAATCACGAAAATAATTTTTAAGGACACTGATATATATGTATATAGATTTTTAAACATAAAATGGTTTAAGTGCTGAGTGTAATATCGGCATTCACATATCAATAACAACCAAACGTCTAAAAATCGCTCGGTTCTGCGTTAAAAGAACATAAAATGTCGCCGTCTAAATGTTGTTTTTTTCGTATTTTGAGATGTGACACAATTTTCGAGCAGCGACCACTTGACGGCTGGAGTGAACGATACAACAAATGCGCAAGAGGGGCACGTCAAGTCACGTAATTAACGCGTACATACAACAAAACAGCATCGGCGATAGCAAGAACTACGGCAAAGACTAACTGATGACAGAAACAAAACAATTGGCTACAATATTTTGTACATACAATACATATAGTATATGTTGCTATCGATACATTGGTTGTAAACATGTAGCAAACGTATAGCATTTTCAAACTTGACTTAATAAGCCTGTAGGAAAAATCGTATATAAAATTTTTAAAATCTTTAGAAATTTTTAAACTATATAACTTGCTTAGCTTGCTTTAAGATTCTCACAGTTTGAAAAATATTTTTTAAAAATATGTTAGTAATGAAAAATATTTATGTTGAAGAGGTTTTATAGTTATAAATAATGCATTATTGGACCGTTGGCCAGATAATAGAACAGATGTTTTTGGCATTAAAGAATTCCCATGGCTTTATATTTACTAAAAGAAAACATTGTTGTATGGTATTTTTTTATAAAAGCCGTCTTGTTTTAAATATTTTCCATATAATGGAAATAATGGACACATTTTTTTATTTGGGAAGTTTAGGTGAATTCAGATTCATTCGCTTGTTTTTTTCTCTTTGTAGTGTCTCATCAGCTGTGATAATGTGATATGTTCCAATGCTGCTAAATCGGAGGCGCACAGAGAGTTTTCGCGTAGATTAGATTCAAATCACCTCGGAGACGAGATTGAGAACTGCCAATTTTGTATGGCGAAATCCGGTTAAATTTATGAGATTAGTGTGATAAACTACTCAAAAGCCGAAATCCTGTGATTAAGTCTCAGTCTGAACTTGGTATAAGCCCATATAGATGAAGAATCGAATTTTTAAAACTAAACTTAGAGCTTTTTACTCAGATAGTCTGTCAATAACCGTTATTCTAAGATTCTAGAAGAATATGCATTTATATTAGTGTGTATCAATTACAAATCTTTCTTTGTGGACTCATGGAAATTTTGATTTTAAAATCCCTAAAAAATTTAGACTTTCAGTACTTCCTTTTTTTCACGCTTTTCACACATTTTGGAAAAAAAAAAATCTAAACAGACAGTTTTATCGAAAAACTTCCAAAGTAGAAGTTGAAGGATATTAAATTTCCAAACGCTTATGACAGAAAAATTCCTTATTTCAGAGATGTAAGTAACTTAATAAATAAAAGTAGAAAAATATAGGTTTTAATGAAATTCATGTATCTAAAATTTGATTCAATGGCTTTAAATAACTTTGTAATGCCATGCTGCGTAACCTGATCACATTTGAACTAAATCCATCTTTTGGTAAAATAATGGATTACCTCTAACTATGTCAGAGCTATTACTAAGAATTTTCCTTAACTCCGAAAGTTCATGAGTTTAAACATTTTTCCTACTGGGTCACTACTACTGGTAGTACCATCGGTGTTTTCTAAAGCAGCAAAACAGTGCGTGTTTCTTCTCGACTGTCACCGTAACAATAGCAATAACAACGATAACTCGCGCAACAATAAAATCAACATGAATTCTGAACTAAAACAGCAGCAATCACGAAAAAGCAACTAACAGCCAACAAGAGCAAAAACAAAACAGTGACAAAAACTGCATGTAAATGTACAGAGAAGGTGGGACGACATGAGTTGCAGCAAATGTGTGGCCAAGGGGGCGGTTGAAAGCAATGAAGCGTGTTTGTGACGAAAGCAGTGAATGCTGCCTGCCAAGTGAATCGCTAAAAACGCTTGACTGACAACGTTTCCGATGCTTATCGGCTGCATGTTAACAGCACCAAAAACAAAGCACAACAAAGCGAAGCAGCCAATACAAGCGGCAGCAACAAGCAACAGCAACAGCGGTTGTAAAACCATAATCCACCGACAAAACACTACAAACATGGGCACAATTTACGCGCGCACAAACAACAAAAACAGAAAAAAATAACATTTTAAAAAGCGGCAACATTTAAAATTTGCATCACAGCAGCGAACGTGCGCCGACAAGCAGACGTGTTGCTGTGATTTTTTAGGTTTATGGGCACACACTCGTGCATGCATCAAAAGGTATCGTTTTGACTTGAAATCATTTTACTTTCTTCAACTTCAAGAATGTTTTTTCGCAGTTTTTTTATTCATGTTTTCTTCGTTTTATAGACTTATTTTGAGCTTTTGCCTCATTCAACGTTGTGCGTAAAGTGTGTTAAACGTTTAGTTGTTGCAACACATTGCCACAAGCACAAAGAAAACAATATTTATACACGCTTTTACATAAATATTGCTCCCCACTTTCATGCCACCCTCCGATCGCTTCAAGCGAAAGTGAAATTGCGCGATTTTTGCCGGTGTTTTATTACACGAAATTTCATGCTCCTTATGTATTTTATTTTTTTCCTTTCCACATACACATACAGACAACGAATTGGGGTCCACGACACTTACCACTTCCCCACTGTGCTCAATATTTCCTCCCACCAATAATTCGCCTGTAGCTTTGCGCTCCCCTTTTCCTTTCATTTGCATTTTGTGGTCTTTGGTGCGACAAGAGATTTCTTCAATCAGGCGCCCGTATCCAAGTGGGTACTGTTGGCGCAGCGCTTTGCTTACAGGACAATGTACAACCAGTTATTGGTATGGCCTGAATGGGTGCTCGCGAAACGAGTACAAACATTTAGTTAAATGCACATTTACCTTTGTACGAGAAAGTATTCTTGTTCAAGTACCAACTCTTGCCACGGAAAATGAAAAAGTTGTAAGAGCGAAGCAGAGAATAAAAACATAGAAAATGCTTGATATGGTCCCACGATTTTGTCGAACGTCGTGTAGGACGTCAATGCAATTGCGGAGGATTTTTCGCGTTATTTATTGATTGTATTTGCAGTTGTTTTAGCTTTGCTTTCTTGCTTTGCGCTCAGTCGTTATATAAAGCACTGAAAGAAATAAGTTGTTATTAAGAAGTTTGGGATTTTAGGAATTGGGTTTAGGAATTTGTATTTCATATTTCAGAAGCTTTTCCAATAAATCGAAATTATCATCGAGGATCTTGGATCTTTCGAGTAGTTTTTGGTAAAGAAATAAATCATACGCTCGACCGCGGTTCATCAACGTTTTACAATGTTCCCATAAAAAGAGTTAAGAAAACGAAAATATTCCCAATCTCAAGCCTGAGAACCAATTCATCGCCGTCTCAATTCGTTAAAATCTGGGCTTGGAGATATATTGTTTTAACTATCAAAAATAATCCTAAATTTCGCCAAATAAACTTTATCTATTTTATGGGTTTGCGGATTTAAAAAAATCGATTTTTTTATTGTCTTATTAAATTTTACCAAACCTCTAGAATATTGTCCCATATTTTCAAAATGTTCAGAACAATAGTTTCGGATATACAGCCTTGAGAATTTGTGCGCTCGAGGCTAGCTGTAAAGGCTAAGTGCGCCGTTTTTAAACAGGTTTTTCTCGAAACTGTGTTTTTGAAGTCGGTTGGCAAGATTTCTCAAGAACTACGCAACGGATCTTCATGAAATTGTACACAGGTCCTTCAAATACAATTCTTAAGGACTTGGACGAAGGATTTTTCATTTTCGATTACAACTGTTTGAAAAAGAATATCGAGCGAAATTTTCACTGAAATTTTAATTCTTTTGAAAAAATGCCTGCCAAAAGTCCAATTTTCAGTTTTTTTCCTGCGAGGCAGCTTTATGAGTTCCTAACACCTAAAAGTGGAGACTTTTTGTCCACAGTCCAATTAAACTAAGAAATTTATAGAATTTCTTGTGTTGGTGTTGTTATATAACCTAAGTTATTCCCCGAGCTTATATTATTTTAAGCAACATGTGAAGGAACGAGGATGGTCCTCGGCAGTTGGTGGCAACCAAGTACTTCCAGTGCCAAATTAAACTGGTTATTTGGTACACTTTTTCTTGCTTTACTATGACGTTATGGCAAAGGATCCAAGTGATACTAACTCTCTAAAAATCGAATACTTATGTCTTACTTTCTGACTGTGAGACTTTGGTTTGAGCAACGGATCTCTCTCTCTAAAAGTCTATTGATTATCTCTCCGCAGATACTTACGCAGTGAGACTTTGGTTTGAGGAAACGGATCGCTTTAAATGAGTTCCTGTTCGGGATCGGTTTTGTTAAAAAATTAAATGTGACACCAGAATATCACTATCGCAACAGTGGCTGTACCGCAGTAGTAATTGTCTAAAATGTTATATAACCCAACCAGACCCATTTCCTTACCTCAAAAAACTCAGCGATTTTTATGTTTGTTCTTTCATTTTTGGTAAAATAAAAGAAAGTCAATATTTGATTTATATGTAAATTTTATATTGCAAAAGCGGTGAAGCGTTGCTCATGTTATTATTTTCGCAACATTTCATTTTTATTACAGCATTTACTTGCCTACAAGTTCAAAAAGAGCAGCAATTTTTGACATTTCCTAAGCCCCCAAAAAAATACTCATACAAACAAACATAGCCATACACACATATACCATAAATGCACTTGGTTCGATGAGCAGATAAGGCTCAGTACAAGCCGTCGACATGGCACGTCACGCAATAGCGACGAAAAGTTTCGATTTTTGTGACCTCACGTGCCGCACGTTCATTGTCGTCGGGTCGCTTGTTGTGTGCAGCGCCGAAAAATTTTCTTTCTTAGCACCAAAACAGTTAAATTACACACTTTACATCCGGTATGCCGTTGGGAAACCGAGCGACATTTGTGCTTTTCGTTTCTACGAGTTACTTCTTCTAACTTTTTGCTTAGTCTTACCCGCCAAAGGGCGCAATGCAGCAGCAAGTTGACGCAACATTTTCAACTATTTATTGCCGGCATAAAAATCTAACGTGGCAGCGTGCAAAGGTGCTGGAAATATGTTTAAAATCGACTATAATAGTATTTCCCTGCAGCAGTGACTGACTGGGATTTCGAGCTTTCACTTCATTTGCATAACGGTACACAAACACAGACTTCCAAACGCTTGAGAGACGCATGGAAATATGTAACGCGATTTATATGAGAGCATTTGGTATGGGTGTGTGTGAGTTTTGTAAGTGCGCTAGTTAACTAAACCAATAGAGGCGCTGGCTATAACAGCGAAAGCAGCTAAGAAAAATAATATAATAATAACAAAGTGAAGTGGCGTGAAAAAATAAATAGAAGTGTTAAGAAAATACACATATTTTAATTTATATTTACATACATATGTATGTATAATGTTGAACAAAACACACGCAGCACAAAAGCAAATAAAAACTCTTTGTTATAAAGAATATGGAGCAGCCAGATACACAAACACAAACAGCATCGAGTTGCTTACGGACAGCTTATGAAGACAGCAAAATGTGGCACACGAACGAATTGAATATGCAAATGTATTAGGGGACTCATTCTTAGCTGGAACCGCTTATGAGTAGAGAAATGCATTGAAGTTGGAATAAATTAATAAATTCTATATAATATTAGAGAGTAGAGAAAGATAATAAAGAAAGAAGATGAGGGGGCTTTTTGATTTTATATTCTTTGTAACTTTTTTCTAAAGTTTTATGGATATAATAACAATAGCGATTCAAACTGTTAGGTCGGTTTAGGGACATCAAAAGTGTCTTAATGCATAAAGAACTTTTTTGGAGAATCAAAAAATAGAAAGAGAGTCCGCCTCTTTTTACGAATAGCTCACGCAAACGACGCATAACACCTTGTTGACAGTTTGGCCGGTGGGAAGGAATTCGAAGTACACCACACCTCGATAATCGAAGAAAACTGTCAACATAACTTTGATTTTTGACCCATTGAACGATATACGGACGATTGATCGTCTGTTTCCGGGTCGTTAGCATAGATCATGATATCTTAACAGTTGGAAGATATTGTTTTACAGACGCTATCGCGACGCTGTTTTTCGAAAAAATTGAATGATTTTTGAAACCAATCCTAGTTCCACTTTTTTTAGGCCCAAATTATCTTTCAAAATTGTTTTCACTGAGCCTTCCGATATTCCAACGATGCATGTAAGATCTCTGGCTATTAATCGTGTTGATCGTCAGTTGATGTTGATAGCCGTTCTAAACGTTGTTCGTCGTCAACGCGTTCTCAACCCTCTTTGAATAATTTATGCAAATAAAAATACTCGCTCGCGCCAAATAGTTACCATCGACGACCCTATTCTTCCAATTGAAAAAGTTTTTGGGAAGTGTATTTTAACTCTAAACAAATTTTCGGTCCTTTGAAAATGCTATACTGGTCTAACCCCTTAAGAAAGATACTGATTAATTTATTTTATTGATATTTACGGGTGCTTAAGACTCATTTATTGAAGAAACTGGCAATAATATACAAAATATCGCCTATGAAGTTTAAAAACAAAAATGTAACCTGTATGGTTACTTTTGTGGGTCTTCTCAATTGAACGGGGTTTCTTAAGCTTAGCCGCGAAACACAATCAGCCTTTAATTAAACCATTCCAGCTCTCTGGTAACTCGTTTCAACTAATGATCTTTTAATTATAAAAAGGTAACACCCTAATATACAAATGTATAGGCGTATAAAGCTGTGTTGGAATTCAAAAATATTGCTTATTTCGGCTTATCAAATGCTGGTTTATTTAAAGTTTTTTCCGTTTTCCGTTTTGCTTTTGTTTTTCTTAACATTTTTATGTTTTATCTTTTGTTATGGCCAATTAAGCAAAAGTCATGCAACAAAGCGAACTTACGGCCTACAGAATTCAAGTTTTGTATTTGTTTGTAGACTCCAGCGTCTTGCCGGCTTCATTGTTAGCCGAATCGCATCATAAGCTGGCGTACATTTCGTATTTCTCTTAACACTTTTTGGACGGAGTTTTTGTGTGGCAAGACAGGAAACGCGTTGTTAACTACGGCGTCGAAACTTGTTTGGCTTACCAGCTTACAAGTGCGTGGGATCGACTTGGCATCAATTTGCCGCAACCCCAACTTCGGCAAGTCGTGCTGGTTGAAAATAGCCGATGTTTGGACGCAAAGCTGTTTTTGGTGGAAATAATGTTTTATTTACTAAAATAACTATGTAATGAAACAAAAACAATGTGTAAAGCGGATTTTTGAAGAAAATGAAGTACGTTGCTAGCATTATATGAGTTTGGAGCATAGATTGTTTAATTTTTGTTCGAAAAGTTCAAAATTGCGTGCTCGTGTAATAAAATCATATTCTATGGGCGTCCCAGAAATGAACTTCAATTGTTTAGAATCAATTTTGTGTGCTTTGATATGTGAGCCGCAAGTAATTTTAAGCCTTAGCGCGGTTCCGTCGATCACATCGAGTGCTTGATTTCAAAAAAGTATCATAAACAAAGAAGAATTGACAATAAAGACCTTAATCGCCCACATTTTTCAAGCTTAACGGTGAAGTGTGAAGCGAAGTAGAGAAAAAAGTATACAAAATTAAATTACACCAAACCTGTATAAAATTAGAATTAATCACCAAAAATTTAGAAATCACATTCGTGGCATGTCTTTGACACTTGTGCGCCCGCCTGCAATCAATTGGTGCCTTTTCCTCTATTATGCCTGCATATGGCTCACAAACTTTTGGCCCCTTTGGTTTGCCGACAGGTGAATATGTACTTTTTTTTTTTTTTTTTGTTTTTGAAGCGTTAAACAAATTTGTTGTTAGAAATTCCGACTCGATTTAATGACAAGCGGGCGCAACCAGTTTCGGGCCAACACATGTGCACCCATATAAACACCAGGGCAATAATGGGAAAAATAAACATTAGTTAAAAGACAATTCTAACTAATTTTGTGCGCTCAACCATGGCCACATACTATATACACACATACACACATATGCACCTAACAAAACCTATTGGCTCTCATGCTAATGTAGCCGCGTCTGACCCAACGTCTACCCAGAATTATCCATAACACCGCAGGCAAGCAATAAACGTTAGTTAGTAACTTTGTTATTGAGAATTTTCGGTATTTCTACGTATTTGCACGTTGTAAGTGCCATGTTGCACATGCCTTGGCGACGCTTGAAAATTTTCTACGCACTGCTGGCACTAATTGTGGGTTTTTTCGGAAGAGCCTTGCTGCAAATGGGCGTGCGTCGCACATATTTGTGATACATATGGGTTTTGCCATGTGGCATGCTTTGGTCTACGGCCCCAACTTGTGTTTTGTAAAATTCACTGCACAGGCGCTATCGCTACAACTACAACGCTGACTCGTCTACCTGATAGTCAATCTAAGCCGATTTCAATCAGCTGCTGAAAACTGCTACATGCCACTTCACTTCCACTTCCATTTCCCCTTCCTATGCGTCTCATTTCATTCTAATCCTGTGATCTTCAGCGCTGATCCTGTTGTAACCCTCTTATACACATACTTTCACAATATATCTATGTCAGTATGTATTACTTGCACATAGTATATATATATGTAGATATATTTACACTGCACTTATTTGGACAACTTGGTTTTTGTTGTAGTGCTGTCAGCTGCTTTTGTTGTCCTGTGCGTGCGCATTCAATTAAGGGTTGTGTTGCCCTGCGTCCTCTCCGGTCCTTTAATTCACCATAATTATGTGTAAAGCGCAAATTTTGTATTGTTGTTGTTGTCTTTTGGTTTTTAGTTATAAGCGACACCATTCGTCCTGTTAATGTGAACATTTGTGGCTCTTTTTTAATCGCGATCGGCTATAAAACTGCAGTGGTAGCAGCTACGAGAGTGCAGCAGTTGGCTTGTTGGCCGTGTGGCGTGCGCTTAAACGTGTAATTAATGGCTTAGTAGGCGGCTTCAATAATTACCAAAAATGCGCATAATATTTTGATAATTGAGGCTATTGGAATGCCATGAAGTAAAAAGGATGATTATATGTACAGTGTTCCTGCTGGATTCATACTCACTTAATTGTTTAAATTGCTTATTTGGAATAAACGACTTTTAAGAACTTTTCTTTTATAATTTTCAAGTTTATACCGTTTTTTAAGGATCAACAGTTATCCATAATGCCATAATAAGACGATCCTATCAACCTTTTTATCTTTCTTTCATCACTTTTAGATCTCAGTGGAAGCTGCTTCTCACTATAATTTCCTAAATTATCCAAAAATTTATCCAGATAATTGTAGAAATGGTCTAAATTGTCACACATACTTGTTCTTAGACTCTTAAAGTTGGCAGCATATTTTGGACAATATCTTCCTAATTTTTGGCTTTATGATTGCAATCCATAATTTCCGGATATATAAGTCATAATATTGATGAAATCTGAATCGCTTTGTTTGGGTACCAGCAATTAGTCCTAATTTGGTATTTGCCATAACAAGCTTTCGGAAATTTCCTATTAACATAACCAAAACATTATTCTTTCACGTCCACCACTTTGACAAAGCTTTTTAAGGACCAGCACGAATCTGTCATCATATGACGATTTCAACAATATTGATATCATTTTTATATTTTGGTTGTAGCCCTCCGTCCTCACTATAATTTTAAATAATACAATACAACTCTGAGTTTTTCCATATCAAGTTTGGAAATTTACTACAAATATCACTTCTTTCCACGTCCAGCGCTTTGACAAATTGTTTTATATTTCTGTAGAGCTGTAAGGTACAATATATGAAAATTTAATAAATCCCCAAAATGGATAAATATAGTTTATTTGAAATCAATATTTTTTCATTTAGGCGGAAAGTGAACATCAGCGGATTGTTGATTGTTTTCTAAATTAATGTAATTTAAAATAAAAGTGAAAATAAGCAAGAGCTAACCCGTGATCCAAGGAGAGGTACTTTTGCTCAATGTCTCAATGTTTTGACAGATCACGCGTTTTGTTCAGCAATAAGGCCTATTTCCGGCTAAATGTTACGTTTTGGGCCGGTCGTGTGATATCACATCGTTAGACTTTTTCCTGTAGAAATATGTAAAGCCTGAAGTATATTTGAACATTTTTGTTTTATAAAGCTTCTTTTAATGATATTTTTGGATAAAAGCTAAAGAATTTAAAAATAACACTTAAATGCGGCTGGCAATCAGAGAATAATACGCGCATTTATTCAAGTACTCACTAAGTAAGTAATTTCAGCAAAGCCTCCAGTTTCGATGCCATTCAATAGTTCGAAATGTGACGCGAAACTCTAAGCGTATAAGCGGATTCGAATTCGCATATGTCGTTTTTATTGTTATTAGGGTATTAAACACTTGCAAGCCTCGAAGTCGGCTGTAATAAAAATCAACATAATAATCAACTGCTTTATATCGATATACAAATCTACATAGAGCGAGAAGAGTGCCAGCAGTTCGTTTGATTGGCATAGAAGATTGCGAAATTATTATTGAATTTGGAAAAACTTACAAAAAAGCCAAACTGCAATCAAAGATACAAAAAATTCTTCGAATCTACGCTTCAGCACGACAAAAAACCTTTTTTGTGATTGTCACAGTGTGGAGCTTGGAAAATGGAATGAATTAAAAAGCGTTTAGGATGCACAAGAGCAAATACAGAATCGGCATTGCCGCGCGTTGCAACCGATCAGCAACCAACTTGAATTGGCACGAATCTAAAGTCAGTTATTTTGGCTGCCCCTCTCCACACTTTCCTAAAATGGCATTTCTATGGAAAAAATGTGCAAAATGTCAAGCCTCAAGCTGGCATGGCAGGCGGAAGGTGCAGCAGTTAAGAGTGTCTCTGCTAAACTGACTGTGGAGGAGCACTCTCTAGCGCTGGAAAATTAATAGCTTTCAACTTATGCGGGTCACTATTTCAAGTCAAGCGAACAGTGCTACACACACATACATATATGATTGCATACGAGAATGGTTGAAAAAATGTAATTACTGCGCTGACATTAAACTCGAAAGCGACAGACAAAGTGGCAGTTGGCAGCGAAAAATAACTAAAAAGTAAAAAAGTCCACGAAGAAGCATGCAAAATGTGAGAGAGCACATGCTGGGTGGCAAAAGAGCAACTAGCGAAACATAAAGTATTCAAAAAGCTTCAGCTATGGCTGCAATTTTGCCGGTTCAGTGGTGCACTCTCATATGTATAAATATATATATTTTTTTATGAATATATAAAAAATGTATGTATTTAGTTGTGTTTGCAGACTGTGAATTATATGTTGCCAGCGATAAAAGTGGCGTACAGAAAAAATAAAATTAAATGCTATGGACTATTTTACTGTTTATGGGTTACATAACTACCTTTACAACATAGGCACAGGTATATACAAGTATGTATGTATGTGTATTAAAAACAAATAAAAAATTCACAAAAATATCTGCAAAAAGCGCAGCAATGGCACTGGCGCGTCCAGCAAGCAAAACTCTGCATGTTGCACATACACAAAAATATAAAAAGGTTATGTGCCGCATTTACTATGAGCTGTGTCTACGGCTGTAACTAGCAATTACCAGCATGTGGTTATGGCAAACCATAATGGTAGATGTAAATTTTGGCCATGTGACGGATGATTTACAGATTTAACTACCTATGCGAATACTGCCATATTTCCAAAAGGCATATGAAGTGTTTACATATGTATGTGTAAGTGTAAATGTGAATGTGTACTTAAAGCGCGTTGCCGACCCTGTTCCGGCACTACCATAACTGAATATTTAATAGTTTTAAGTTACTTCAGTTGCGCTGCTAGTCCACCAACAAAACGAAGCAAAACAAAGTGCAAATTGCACTGCAGTAAAATCGTGTGGCACGCCAATAAACACTTTCAAAAACATACACACAAGTAAGTATGTGTGTAATTGCGAACTACCAAACGAGCGCCATTTTTCTGAATCTCAATAAAAATCGTTTGCACTTGCTGAAATTCTTTTCTGAGCTGCCCATTGCTGTTATTGCACAAAGGCAGAGGCAGACAGCTGATAACGGTAATAGCAACAGATAGATGCAAGTGATAATGTTATGCTACTTGAGTAAATAGCTTCGCAAGCTCGGTTTTGTAAGCATTTATGCAATATATTTATATATATGTATATACATACATATGTATGTGTGTATGCATACGTATAAGGTATGCTTGCAATCTCAACTATGCTATGCTCTTTGCTCACACATGCAGAATGCATGTTAAAGCTCTACAAAAATGGGTCAATATACATAGGTGTATAAGTGTATATAGAAGTACATAAGTGGAGTTGAGGCTGTCAGAAAATCTTCTATATATTATTGGTTGGACTTTGAAACTCACGCAGAGTACATTATTCTATCTTTTTTATTATTCTTCGTAAATTATTGAGATTTTTAAAAAATAATACTATGGTTTTGCACAATTTCTGAACCCGATCATCAATATTTAATACTGGACGTTGTGTTAATAATACTCTTTAATTTTTGGTTTTAATAGTCATTTAACTGTTACTTTGTGCATTAGAGAGTATCGAATCGAACACACTAATTCAGCTATTTACACTGATTAGGAGTACTTCCGGTGGGAACTTGCCTTAACTTGATCTCAAATGCACAAATTATTGTTTTACCTTCTCTTTTTGTGGAGAAAGGCTATTTTCACGGCAGATAAAATTTTAGTAATCCCTTGGTTTCGAGCAACGTTCATGTTTTAACAATTTTAAACGTTTTTTAAGTCTAAAGTTTTATAAGGCAATTGTCTACGACAATAAAGAAGCAGAAGAAAGCTTTATAATCGATAAAAAGTCTTTGTGTATTAATTTTTGGACATTAATTTGTTATTGTAACCGTTCACAATAGTAAACCTGGTCTAAATTTGAAAATAAACTTAGTAACATTGAAGAAATTTAATCACTTTATTGAGGTTCTATGAATATGCTGTCAATTATAGAATTTAACTCAACTGAATTAAGCAGAGAAATGGTGAAGTAATGTCGACTTCTGTTCTTTATTTTAAATTGTTATATAAGATCTGTTAGGACTAAAAATATCACTCGATGCTTTATTAAGCTGGTTTTAGCAATTTAACTTGTAATGGGCGAAATAGTAACTAGTTTTGAACCACTCATCTGCTTCACTGGTGATATTTTCCTTACAGGCTACTTTCGTAAATAAGTACTTGTGTATGAAAGAGTGTCTTATATTCTGTGTAAATATCGATTACAATCGAAGGCTGGATGTAGATATTAAACAGCATACAACAAAAATATATTTATAAGTATGTATACATACGCCAATAAAGAAAACACACTTATAAATATTCTCAAATAAAAGCTAAGACTAGTAGTTTATTTTATTTAATTTTATCGGGTAAGAAACAGCCTTTTTTCAACAACTTTTTCCTTACATAAAAAATTAAATATTTTATTGAAATTTTGTATTTTTACAAACATACACTATTTACAAAGGAATTCTGAAATTTTTTATTTTTACAAGCATACACTATTTAGAAAGAAATTCTGAAATTCTTGGAAAAAATTATTTTAAACTCGGCCATTGCGACGCCATTTCCGATAACCCCTCGGCAAAAAGATGCGGTCGCCTTGGCAGGATAACTCCTTACAGGATCATCTAAAATGAAAAATACGTGTTTTACTTAAAACCTTAACTTGGAACTTGTACAAAGAAAAAAACTGGAAATTATCTTTTTGGCAGGCATTTTTACAAAAAAATTAAAATTTCGGGAATTTTTTTTCCAAATAGTTATAATCGAAAAAAATCCTTCATCTAAGTCTTTAAGAATTCTATATCAAAGACGATTGTAAAATTTCTAGATCGGTTGGGTAGTTCTCGAGAAATCTTGCCAGCCGGTATCAAAAACCCAGTTTCGAAAAAAATTAAAAGATGGCGCACTAAGCCTAGCTAGCCTCGAGCGCACAAGTTCTCAAGGCGGTATCTCCGAAACTCGGACCAACTTGAAAATTTATTACAATATTCTAAAGATGTGGTAGAATTTAATTAGATAATAAAAATATCGATCGTTTGTAACGCGTAAACCCATGTAACCCCTTAAAAATAAGTCGTGAAAAAAGCTGAGCAATGCAATGGCCCGATCTGTAAATCTTATTCGGTTATTGCACCATTGACTTGGGCAATAATCTATTTGAAACTTTCTTGAAAATATTTTTCAAATAAACACATTTTCCTATATTTTTAATTAGAGTATTATACGGGTAGTTTCTATAATAACCATCATTTTTACTAACACAAAGTAATAACTTCTTCTAACCGTGCGAAAGAAACATTTTCACGAGTATAAAAAATTGTACTTACAGCAAACAAACATACAGATTTACACTACAACTTTTTATATAAGATCGATTTTTTTCAAATTTGTTTTCAAAAACCTCAACGGCCAGCATAAATGAGGCATGCAGCCGCATATATACATACATATGTATATAAATGTGTACTTACTTAAATAATATATAAAATCAGTAGAGCAAACAAAAGCTGAAGCAAACTGCATGCAACGCGCCTGACATTGCCGCAGCCGTTTGAAAAAATAGGCCACATGGCGCTTTCAGCTTAGAAGTGGCACGTTTGTCACACAATTAGAACCCGGTTAACTTGCCACAATGCTTAGAAAAATAGTTGAAAACGAGCTGACGGCAGGATGTTGAGGTAAAAATGAATAAGCTGCAAGGAGGGTTGCAGAAAATCCCGCTAGCTGCCATACAGGAACTGCAACAACAACAATATACAGCATGAGAAATAAGTAGGCACAGTTATCATAAGGCTGTCACACAACAACTGCTAAAGTGAAGATAGGCAATTCTAAGCTTAAAGACGAACACACACACATGCATACTTGATTTTTATAGAATTTTACTTGCACAAACAGACGCGCCCATATGTTCGCCTGCAATTTCATTTACATACTTATATATTTGCATGACAATTGTGCTGCTGCAACGCCTTAAATCAGGTAAAAATGCGATAAGCAACAACAATACAAACAAATGCTACAAAAATTCAAATGAGTTTGAGGGTTGGTCCGGCCCTCTCAGCTGCTTGTTAGATTTATGCTTTTCTTTTTGTTATTTGTTTTCTTTTCGTATTTTTTATTTTCTACCATTGTTGTTGCACTCGGCATTTGTACACGGCTTTTGTGCAATTATTCACTCATTCAGTCAATCACTCGTGCAATCAGTTATTTAGGCGCAAATTCATTTTTACGACAAGAGCAACCATCCATCCGGTGCTTGAGCCTGCTGCTTTCCGCGCCCATTGAGAAGTGCACTCATTCGCTCTTCAGCACAAATACACAAGCATTCATTCATATGTACCATGTATTATGTATGAATTGTTTTTCTATGTAGTTGTGGTTGTTGTGCAACAATAGGCGCATAATTATCAAATGCAACACAATCAAAACGCATGTTGAGTGGGGTGAGTAGGGAGTTACCATTCTAGCTGATACACCTTTTCATAGGTAAAACCAAAATGTTGCCGAAAGGTTTCCAGACATAACTATGTACATACATATTCATTTGCGTTTGAATTTTAATTTGATTTCCGCTTGCTCTGCACACAAAAAGCGCTGATTTTCCAAATCGCCTCACATTATGTTTGCATTAAATTACAACAGTTACAACAATTTCACGTGTGCCATTAATTCTCGATCGTTTAGTCGCTTCATTGGAGTTGTCAGTTGTTCACTTCCCCCTGCATATACGCTGATTTATATACACCGTCGTGTGTGCGTGCATAAACATGCGATGCATAAAATAATTCAATTATCTTACTCAAATCAGCGCCTTTGTTCATTGCTTTTGGCATTTAATGTTTTCACCATCGAGTGCCATTTAATTATGCGGTTCACATATGGTGCAGTAATTAATTACTTTGATTATAATACCGCATACTTTGCTGCTGCTGCGTTAAAATTAAAATTATTTTATTTTTTGCATCTACTTGACACACTTTCCAAATGGTTTCCACAAACAACTGACGCTCACGGCATGTGTTTTGTGTTTAATGGTAAACAAAATGCTCAAATTTATAAATTATTGAAGTGTGTTGCGTTGGTGCAAAGTGCAATGTATTTTGAACAATTGCAATATTAATTAGTAGCTTAAAATTAGGTGAATGAAATGAATTCTATGAGAAATTTTAAAGAGCAGAAAATGGAAGAAAATAATTACTTTCAATTATTATATTATTTGTTGAATCCTAAATGTATGTTACATTTTGACATTATTTTATTTTTTTACTTAATTAGACTTTTGTGTTGAAAATAATTAGTGTAGGCTTGACCAATCGTATTGAAATTTTCGCCTGACTTTCTATATATGAGATATAGTAGTTCTGATATAATAAGTGAAGGAAAAGATTTTTACTTTTTTTTACTTAAGAGGTTAAAAAAGTTGTGTAATCGTGCCTCAAATCGCTTTCTTCTCAAAAAAAAGTTTCCTGAGTCGGTGAGGAAAATTTCTACGAAACGGCTTGACCGATTTGGTTGAAATATTCGTACGACCCATAAACAACACCAAACCGTTTTCTGGATGAAATGACAGCTCATAAATCTCTTCAGGTTGCCCTCCGTCCCAAATGCGGAAATTTCGCTTGTTTATATACACCCATTGAGCCAGAAATGGCTTCATTGCTTAATAAAATTTGTGTCGAAAACGTCGGATGTTCTTAGAACTTTTCAAGAGCCCCTAGCGCGAACCTTGTTCAGGCCTAGGTCTTTCCATGTTGACATGCTTTAAAATGCCAGCTTGACATGGCTCATGCGTGTTCTGTCAAAAAACGTCTATTGAAAAAATTACCTCTATTTGGATGACCCGTTACAATTCTAATTGGCTCTATGGGTATAACATGTGTTTGTATCAGCTTAAAAAATTCCTAACATCATTTCAAGCAAATTTATAATCGATATCGGATTTATGCCAATTTTTGGCATACTTCTCTGAAAATAATTCAGGAACAGATAACAAAAGCTAACGCACACCTTTAAATGCTCAAGGAACAATTGCTTTCATATTTAAAGTATAAAAGAAAGAAATCTAGACCGATATTATCCATTTTGTGTGAGATTTGTCTTATTATTTAAATTAAAGAACTGGAAAAAATCGAGTGGTTAGAATTTTATAACATTTTCTAAATGAACAATTCCCCCTTTGTTATTATATAAAAATCTCAACAATTTTGCCTACCCTCACCTAATTTATTCGATTACATAAATTCCCTTAAATTGCGCATTTTCAACAATTAGTGATCATAAATTTCAACTCCCTGCAGCTTTTATTTATTTATTTTACGTTAGAAAGCCCAGCGGCCCAACAAATTATTGATTATAAAATGAATATTCCCAATGACTTCTCAAGTAATGAAAATTGACGTCCGACTTTGCTGTTGACAGTTTGCCATTCAAGCAGCAACGCAGGCAATTTTTGTTGTAGACGCTGCAACAACTGACTTTTCTTCGAGTTGCCACATAGCGAATGGGTAAATTGAAATAAACTCAAATTAAAACTAATTTGTGAGGCACGTAAAAGAGTCATATTAGACAGTTTTCAAAGCACAAATGCGGGCCAAATGCAACGCAAACGATAATTATAGAGCAGAGCAGCAGAAGCAAGCAAACAAAGATTTCTTGCCTTTTGGATGCAACAATTACGTGCAAGGCATGAAAATATCATTTTTCACACAAAAGACATTAAAAAAAAAAAAAAAAATTAAAGAGTTGAAGTGGTTAATGATTATATATTTTTATCAAAATAGATTGCTTGCGCTAGCTACAGTTTATGTTTCTTTCTCAACACATCTTTGCATTTTCGAATTTTCCAATTTTTTCAGTTGCAAAGCGTTTAACACGAACCAACTGGGCCGCAATTAGAAGCTGATTGAGAAAAAATACCTGCTTGTTTGTTGTAAATGTGCAGTTAGCAACAAAAACTTAAAGAAAAAAATAATAATAATTGGAAAACTTGCACCCCAGTGATTCACATAGTTAGTTAGATGCACCACAGGCTGCCGCCAAACGCGCGCAGCCACCAAAATTAGTCTGCGCCTCGCATGGATTTGTTGAGAATTATGAAAGTGCCAAATAAAAATCTGGCCCCATAAGTTTACAAGCATCAATGTGTGTGTGTTTGTGTGTGTGTGTGTGTGTATATAAAAATACAACAAAATACATATATTATGTATTCGTAAACTAGTGTGCTTGCTTGGTGGCTGCGCTGCTATTGTAAATCAACAACATGTTGCTGCAACATGCTTTTTCGAGTTATGCGCAAACATAGTGCATACATAGATATATGCGTACATATGTAAGTACATTGGGTACATTGCTGCAATTGCTTGGGGCGCGTTCATTTATTTAAAGTTACGCGTGACTTTGTTATTGTATGTGGGCAAGCTGGCGCGTGAACGGGATTACCCCTTTCTGACATCGCGCTGTTGTGTGAATTTATTGCAGTCGCATACTTTCGACTTGTTTGTTATGCAGTAAAGTATGTGGCAATGTGGCTGCGACAACAAATTTCTTATTTAAAGAGAAAAATGGTTTTAGTTTGAAGTTTATCGGGAAAGTTAATGAAAAAATAATATTTTTTTTAAACTTTCTAATTAACTAAATAAT